>NW_022147148.1:659132-721357 GCF_002938485.1 Sitophilus oryzae
TATAAATTATACACAGAAAAGCACAATAAATTTGCCAAAAACTCAAATTTGTCAAAAGTCAAAATGAACTGACAAAGGACGATTTAATATGAATATACCGGGTGCGTCTCAAAAGTGGCTCAACCTTATAACTTTTTTATTTTTTAAGATAAAAAAACGACATGTGGTATGTTAGTATATGACATAAATTAGGATTGATTGACGCATTTAATTGTTTTTGGTCACTTCCTTTTTCACCGGAAATGGCTACAACTTTTGATTTTTAAATGATACCCTCGGTATATTTTTCATTTATTCGATAGAAAATGACACTCTGAATAGAATGACACAACATAAGTCCATTTTTGACATCCTCGCTTAAAAAATCGTATTCTAAATTTCAATCTAGAATGTTTTAAAAATCTGTGTTAAAAACACTAATTATTAATCAAGGAGCCGTGGAAAAATAATTGAAAAATAGTTGTTTTCTTGTCTTGTACACACACTAATTTTGGCCGGTTAACCGGTTAGAATAATCGTATTTTTAATCATATCTCAACTTTTAAAAATGGAACAAGGGTGGCTCATTAGCATATTTGGAAAAAGCATTTTTCTACGAATAATTTGGTAGCACACGTTTGGTACTTCAAGTCAAATTGTCGTTATGAATTGTCGTCATTATAAATAAACTATATGCAAAATTGTCAAAAGTTGACATATGCTATGTCATTCTATTCAGAGTGCCATTTTCTGTCGAATAAAGTAAAAAAATAACGAGGGCGTCATATAAAAATCAAAAGTTGTAGTCATTTCCGGTGAAACAGGAAGTGACCAAAAACAATTACACCAATCAATCCTAATACCAGATCTCGTTTTTTATCAAAAAAAAGTTATAGAGGTGAGCCATTTTCATATTTAATGTATGAATACAAAAAATCTCTATCTCCTGCCTTTTATTAATGCTCTAGTGAATATTACACGTGTTCTTTAGGTAAGAAACTATAATATATTTAAAACTCTTACTTCTTTGAACTTCAAGTAACTCTATGCTTCTTTTAAAGAACGGGAAAATCATATCAGCTATAGGTGATCCTTTGTGTGGTACACTGTAGAACATAATCGCTTTTGTTTGATTAAAGAAATCTTCAATATGCTGAAATTCATCGTCACCGCTTGTCGCTAAAAATATAAATTTCCTAAATACCTATTGTTGGCACAATGATTGCTTCTTTACCATTTAAAATAATTTGTTTAATAAATAAGCCGCCCTTTGAGTGACCAACCCATACAATAGGTCTTCTGCCTACTCCTACCCGTACTAATTCTTCTATCATTTCTTTGCTTCTCTCCCTCAAGTCTGACCTAAAAAATATTATTTATTATTTATAGTAAATTCAGTATAGAATAAAAGTTTGAGCCTTGATTCTAAACTATTTTGATGATTGACATTATTATTGGGAGAAGAGTGGCACAACCAGTTTAAGAATTTTGAACAATTTTGATGGAAATTGCTTGGACATATATTTTTTTCTATTGTTACCATTGGAAGGAGCTTCTGTTAGAATTATTATTTTCGATGTAAGGAAAATACCGTAAAACCTAGAGCGGTTTTGCGCTCGACATTCAAATAATATATTAATAAGAAAACCAATGATACAAAGATAAGTAATAAATTAACAGCTTGCCAGTATATTCTCTCAATTTATTAAAACGAAAATAAAAATTTAAATAAAAGGTAAATTTGAACAAAATACATAATTAGAAATTTCTAATGTGTCAAAATTCTTAAAAAAATTACATGATCATTTAAAATCAGTGCCTATGATCAGTGCCCAGGTGGTTTGATGCTCAGATGCTGAAGGTTTCAATACATAAAAATTAATTATTAGTCAAAAACAGTACATTCTATCTGTAACAGTACATTCCATTTGTAATAATCTAACGGGCAGTTGCTAGTAAAAGTCAAAAATATCCTTAATAAATTAATGTAAAACTAACTGACTAAAAAAATAAATTGTTTTAAGCTATAAATATTTTAAACTAAGCGTTTGTTATTCAAAAGACCCTTATTACTACATATTTGATGTGATTTACATTATTTAGATAAAAAAGAAAATGAGCATCATACATTCCTGCATTGTGTTTTAGTTTCATTAAGCAATATTAGTGTGGCAATAAAGAAGCTATAAAACTTTTAGGAAAACTGTGTATTATAAACTCGAACTACTATATATTTTATGTAATGTATACTATAGAAATTAATTATAAATAAAAAAAATGTCTGTCATATATTAATATATTATGTTTATTTCTATTACAGCAATATGATGTCGATAAAAGTTAAATCGTCGAACGTCCTCTAGGAGATGCGAGGCCTTGTCGTTGGTGGGGAAGCTACTAGTCAAATGCTAGGGGGAATTCACCCTGGCATTTTAGATGGGTCTGAGGAGCATCTCATCGGCTGAAGTGTCTTGGCCAGGGAATTGCACCAAGACGTATAACGATGCCGGATGGGATTACCCTGTCCGTCATACCAGGCACTTGTATGACGTGATACATGACCACAGACTTCTGTCTGTGGTCATGTATCTACGGGCAGAGAGTGTGGAGGGGTCTTAGCTTAACTGCCCGGACCAAGAGGAGACAACCTCACCAAAAACCCAAATCCTATGACGGCGAGACCAGGTTAAAGGCATGCGTGGCTAGATCGAAAACTAGCCTCTACTAGTTTCAACCTTGGGGCATCAGGAGACAACCCATTGTATTCTCGTCTCCCTTGTTACTACATGCGGGCTCTGTAGTTGTGAACCGATGAACCGTTGCGGTGTAACTGACCTCAAATCTAAGGAGGCAATAGAGAAAGAGGGATATATCCTCTATTATAGATTCGGGACAACACCAGTGTCAGGTCTAAGGCGAGACCAGCTTAAAGAGGTGGAGAAAATGGAGGCAGATCCTCCAGCCGCCACCTTAATGGGTACCTTAGGCGGAGACAAGCTACTCGACTGTGAAGGATAGGGAGGGCTGAACCCCAACCGTGGCAGGGTGTATACCCTCGTAAGAGGTAGATGTTCACTACTCGAAGGATGAACATCTGTTGTCATAGGAGGATAATAAATACCCTGTCCCCTGTATGATGAGTTATAACTCAAGAAAGGGGCACACAATAGATCTTTAAGGTCGCGGTGACCCTCCCTCGTCTTACTCATTCTAGATTTTACATTTTAAATCGTTGAATGAAATATGAATCATAACGGATTCTTTTGTTATTCTTTCATCGAGTTGCACAAATAAATAATTTAACCTAACTGACATTTTGAAAAATCTAATCATAAATGATTAGGTATTTTAGAAATTGTGTATGGGAAATGAAAAATTACTTAACTCTGATTTTTTCTCAAATATCTTAGATCTTATAAAAATGTAGATACAATTTTAATTGATATTGATACTAATAGACCGAGAGCTAGCTACATAAAAAACCTTATCGTTACATGGCTAATTTTTCTTGTGAAGTCTCCTTATGTGTAGCCATTATGAAATAGTCATGTCTGCCAGCGCGATCCCGGGGCATAAAGCGGGGGCGGCCAATCGAAAGTGTGAAATTTTTACACTAAAAATATTATAAGGTACACGAGTTATAATTGCCAAAGAGCTTTTATTTATTATTAAAAAACGTAGAAAATTGTTGGCAGACATTTTTCTCGTGGCTAAAATGCCGGCAGACAACGCGAAAGAGGCATGAAATTTTAACAAAAAAAAATAATGGCATACATGCATGCTGATTGGTGGAATGTCATATTTATTTACTTAAAAAGCCGTATGCAAAAGGGCATATGAAAAAAATCGTGGCTCAATCAGCTGTAGACAGTTATCAAAAGCGCGATATTACTCTACAGGGTGAGTCTTGGATAAGTGCAAATATGTTCAGGGCTCGTATCTCGACAAAAGAAATATATTTTCTCTTTACCGTTTTTCAAATGACTCTAAAATAACCGTTCAAGTTTGAAAAATTAAAAAGACATTTTTAGAAAGATTTATGAGTCAACTGTTTTTTTCTGTATTTGCATCCATTCTTGTAGTGTCGTAACAAGGTCGTAACCATAGAGTAAAGCCGTAAGCATGGTAGATTAAAAAATTATACCGTGGGTAAATTTGCGGTGAACAGGCAGTTGTACAAAGTTTTCTAAAATATAAAGGAACATTTTTAAAAAATGCACGATTTTCAAAGCGGGTAGCTTTCCCTGAAAGCGCTAGAGTAATATCGCGCTTGATAACTGTCTGCCGCTCATTTAGCCATGATCTTTTTGTCTGACATTCCACAAATCAGCATGCATGTGAGCCATATTTTTTCCAAAATTTCATGCTTGTGTCCGTTCGCGTTGTCTGCCGGCATTTTAGCGACAAGAAAAATGTCTGCCAACAATTTTTCACGTTCGTTAATAATAAATAAAAGCTATTTTCGCAATTATAACTCGTGTACCTTATAATATTTTTAGTGTCAAAATTTTACCCTTTCGATTGGCCGCCCCCGCTTTAAGCCCCAGGATCGCGCTGGCAGACATGACTATTTCATAATGGCTACACATAAGGAGACTTCACAAGAAAAATTAGCCATGTAACGATGATAAGGTTTTTTATGTAGCCAGCTCTTAGACTATAAGGATAAGGAATATCGAACTTCCGTTGTATTTATGTAATTTAACTTACTAACGTTATCAAGTGTTAACTGATAACGGTCAGTTGCTGCTCATTGGCAGTCGTCTGGCCAAAACGCTGTGCAAGTCAAATTAAATAAAGACAATATGGTTTTTTTAAGAAAGACAATATGGGTACAGCATTTTTATATTATTCAACTGTCTACCATATCCAAGAATTTTAATGTTTCATTGTTCTAAGCATATTAATAATTTGAAATCAAATATACACTGATTTTTTATAAAATGTTTAGGTAAAGCAGTTATTTTTCATCATTTATTACTATAATTATTGATAGGAATACACAACAATTATTGTTTTTAATAAACTAAACTAAGCCTTAAATTGAACCATAAACTCTTATACAGGCCTTAGTCTATATAACTCCAATTCTTCAAATACCAACTATTCTCATCACTGTTGTTTTACAGCACAATTTCAAATTTTAATTAAAATAATTTATTTTCTATTTCCTGAAATTTAGGTTCCTTTTGACATTTTAGTTTTGTATAGTTTTTGGTTTAAGTGAATTGGGTTGTTATACATTAAGCCTAACTTTTTTTTTTACTAGCAGACCTTGCATTCAAAAATTGTTCTTTTTAAAACCGGTTGTAGTGCGAAGTGTAGAAGATGCCGAAGGAGGTTAATAGCCGTTGCATAAAACTCATCACAACCTTATTAAAATATTTTGAACGAGAAAGCGGTAATAATGGCCCTTTATGTCCCCCTTTTTAAGTGCTGTTAAGTAAGTAAGTTTTTTTGATGTAAATAATAACTCTTTGTACAGGGTTGTTCACCACATACGACACGGAGTATTGTAGCTAAACGATTAGATTTTTACAAATTATAAGTTTTGGGTTCGTTGAAGGTCTATTAGAGCTACAATTTAAAAATATTTTTACAAGATACAGAGTGTCCCAAATAAGTAAAAAATATTATAGTTGTATTTTTTTAAACGGAACACCCTGTATATTATTCTATTTTTGGATTCTACGATTGAAATAAAGGTAAATTTGATTAAGGTTTATTACACTTAAACCTTACGGTTTTTGAAATATTTTCAATTTTATAAAATTGCAGTAAAAAATTTAAGGCTTTATTTCTCCAAGGGTATCAAAGTTTTTAATACTAAATATTTACTGAAGATTATTTATTGATCAGATATTGTGTTGCAATAATAAAAATTTTACTACCTTATACAGAGTGTCCAAAAATTTATATTAAGTAATTACTAGCTTTAAACGGCAATAATTTGTTTAATTTAAACGGAACACCCTATATATTTTACGTGAATCAGATGCACAATGTAATTGTCTATCAAATTGTATTGTTCCATTTTTTACCCATCTCTTCAAGTTTTCATACAAAATGCATTTTCTTATAATTTAGACCTCATTTATCACTATACCCATGGAACATTGACATTTTAGCTTATTTTTAAAAATGTAACAACTTTTCAAAGGGTACAGATACTAATATTGTTGATATAGTTCGCTTATTTAATTAAAAAATAAAAAAAAACTGTTTAAATATTTTTTGTTAAAGAGGACCAATTAATATGATGCCAGTATTCAAACTACATAAATTGACTGTTTACGTTGTAGTAATAATTGCTCCAAATACTAAAAAACTAAATTTTGTGTGTGTATTAGACAGTGTGGTAAAAAGTAACACCTTATAAATTTTATTTCATTTATTGACGAATGCTTATTTATAAAAACAGAGACATTCATTTTTATATCTTATTATTATATTGATTTCTGAGCCAAATCCACATTTATTTAGAATATTTTATCAATTAAAACAATTTAAAAGTATGTAATTAACTAATTTTTAGTATTTTTGGTAGGAAATAATGGTGGTATATTTAATTGGTACACACTTTTACAAAGATTTAAATAGTTTTTTTGTATGCCAATGGGCTTGCAATATTTACCACCTGTACAATTTGTACATATTATGGTGCTATAAAAAAATCTGAAATGTCAATATTCCATGGGTATAGTGATAAATGAGGTCTAAATTATAAGAAAATGCATTTTCTACGAAAACTTACTTACTGGGTAAGAGATGGGTAAAAAGTGGTATAATACAATTTGATAGACAATTACATTGTGCATCTGATTCACGTAAAATATATAGGGTGTTCCATTTAAATTAAACAAGTTATTGCCGTTTAAAGCTAGTAATTATTTAATATAAATTTTTGGACACTCTGTATAAGGTAGTAAAATTTTTATTATTGCAACACAATATCTGATCAATAAATAATCTTCAGTAAATATTTAGTATTAAAAACTTTGATACCCTGGGAGAAATAAAGCCTTAAAATTTTTACTACAATTTCATAACATTAAAAATATTTCAAAAACGGTAAGGTTTAAGTGTGATAAACCTTAATCAAATTTACCTTTATTTCAATCGTAGAATCCAAAAATAGAATAATATACAGGGTGTTCCATTTAAAAAAATACAACTATAATATTTTTTACTTATTTGGGACATTCTGTATCTTGTAAAAATATTTTTAAATTGTAGCTCTAATAGACCTTCAACGAACTCGAAACTTACAATTTGTAAAAATCTAATCGTTTAGCTACAATACTCCGTGTCGTATGTGGTGAACAACCCTGTATATTTATAATAACTATTTAAATTTAGTTCAGTGACTAAAACTTTATTTGGTATGATCTTACAGTCGAATTCACGAATGCATCACTAATATCTACCTGGTTTTCATTTTCTGCCACATAGGCCTCCACAACATGTCCGTGGTATAGTTGATGGCGACCACCCTGACGCCAGGACAGTCTTGTGGTAACCAGTCCCGTGGCCAGCATTGACTGAAATTCTCCATGACCTCTTTATCCACTTCTTCCATTTCTTTACGCCGGTCCGTTTGGTCGTAGTCCTTCCCATTTTTCCTAGCTACTTTTATGGGTACTTTTGAATATATTTTCGATAGTGTTCGTTTTAAGGTACCTTCTTGGGTGCCGTTGTCGTCCTTGACGGGCACGTACATGTTGCCCGTTGACCGTCGCCGGACGGGCGTTTGGTCCTTTAGTTTGTGGTTGTTCAATCTCCAGGTACCTTGAGTCCATGTTCTGTCAACTCCTGTAAAAACAAAACAGATACTACATAATTTAATTTTTAAGATAATTGAAATTTAATTTTTAAGATAAACAAAAACTGACAGATGAAGAAACAAAATATTTTATCGATATATGTGGGAGGACAATGTGTATAATTTAAAATTATTTTGAAATGTACAGGGTGCGTCAGAACTAAGATCCATACCAAAGTGTTATATTATTTTACGGAAGACTCGGTATTTTATTTTATTTTTGGATTCTAGGACATAAAATAAGGCCTTTATTATAAAGGCTAAATATGTTTAGAAGATTTGGTTTTTGAGATATTTAAAGATATTTAAATTTAAATATGCATGCAATAATAAAAAAGTTTGTAAACACTCTCTATATGACTTAGAATTAATTCTCGTGCTGCCTTTTACGCCAGAGAAATAAACTTGATTAAAAATTTTGATTGCTTCCTCAAAAGTATACAGGGGGTATCATAAATTGCTGGTCTATTTTAAATGTTTATTATATGTAAAAACTTCGTTATTTCAAATGCAATACTTGGTATTTTTTTAAAATAAATCGAAGCAGATTTAAATGCTCTTTCAAACTATATTAGGGTTTCCTATGCCTATCTCGCTCAGATTTTGAATAAAAATCGATTTTACAATAAAATTGCAATCAAGATGGTGTCGCTATGGCAATATTCTGGGGATAGTTAGTAGCTATTTTCACGTGTGTTAAATTAGCACAACCACTTTAAAAAAATGTATGAAACTATGTGGAATAATTGCCGTAAATTAGCCGTGAAAACGAAAAATTTGCCGCTCTTCGCTAAGTATGTTAAATCGATGGTTGTGCTAAGTTAATATTAAGTTAGCACAACCACCATTGGAAATCAGTGAAAGAACATAGTTAGAAATTTTACAGTATAGCAGGAATTTGCCGTTTTTTGCCGTTCTTAGATACAATTTAAAAAAATATCCTCCGATCATTCTCTATTCTCCTGTAACAAAAAATGTAATAGCGTCAAGGTCATATATTAAGTTAGCACACCCATTCCAGTAAACGTTAAGTAAAATATCTGAAATTAGGTGGAACAATTGGCCGTAAATTAGCCGTAAATATACCATGCAAACCAAAAATTTGCCGCTTTATTATTTGTTTATAAAATCGATAATTTTTTTAATTAACGTAAACGATAAAGTTAAATTAGCGCAATTTTTCTTAAAATTCACTAAATGGGATCAATAATTACTTTATAGTACAACAGGAATATGACGTAAACAAGCCGTGAAATCGAAAAATTTGCCGCTCTTTTATTTCTCTATAAAATCTACAGGGTGATTCAGGCTTCCGAAAAAATTCTATGTTAGGTTTTTGGTTTGTGAATTTCATTTCATTTTTTTATGTAATATGGAGGTAATGGTAACGCACATTTTGAAAATATTTTTGTCAGCATACAGGGTGATTCAAACATATTTTCAAACCAAAGTTGTATATTTTTAACGGAATACTATATATTTTTTCAGCTCAGTGGATTTGCCACTAAATTTCTGTTTCAAAATACCCCAATGTCATATACTATACCTAATGATTTTTGAAATATAACCGTTTTTAAACTTAATTTACTTAGTTTACCGTATATGTTAATAAAACAATTATTATTTTAAAAACAAGTAAAAGGGTCAAATTTTTCAATATTATGCTTTGCTTACTGCATATTCCTGTTTTACTAAAAAGTCATTATTAATCCCATTTAGTGAATTTTAAGAAAAATCGCGCCAATTGGTTACGCTATATGATGGTATACGAACTTTAATGATGGTAACTTTATTGGTGTATAAGATAAAACACACGTAATAACACGAATCAAAATGCATCATCTTCCAAAACGCAGGGTATTTGACAAAAGTGACAAAAGTTGACACAAAATTATAACCTCTAATTTGGCAAGACTTTGACAAGCGTCAAAAATCTAAAGGCGAGTTCATACACATCGGCGTCCGTTTGTCGTTCATCGTTCCGTCAAACCAATAAAATTGAAATACGATCTGTCATTTTTGAAATAAACCAATAAAACTGGTTAAAAACAACAAGAGACGACGCATGACGGAATTATATTTAAACCCATCCATAGTTAACTTAAAAATTATTAGAAACGTTTTTTAGTAAAATAAATAGATTGGTATGGGACGTCATCTGCTTTTCTTCTGTCATCGTCTGTCGAAATCTTACCTGAGAAAAAAAACAGAGTATATAGTATATGACATTATGGTATTTTTGAAACAGAAATTTAGTGGCAAACCCACTGAGCTAAAAAAATATATAGTATTCCATTTAAAAATATACAACTTTGGTTTGAAAATATGTTCGAATCACTCTGTATGCTGACAAAAATATTTTTAAAATATGCGTTACATACATAACATAGAGTTTTTTCGGAAGCCTGAATCACCCTGCAGATTTTATAGAGAAATAAAAGAGCGGCAAATTTTTCGATTTCACGGCTTGTTTACGGCATATTCCTGTTGTACTAAAAAATCATTATTGATCCCATTTAATGAATTTTAATAAAAATTGCGCTAATTTAACGTTATCGTTTACGTTAATCAAAAAAATTATCGATTTTATAAACAAATAATAAAGCGGCAAATTTTTGGTTTGCATGGTATATTTACGGCTAATTTACGGCCAATTGTTCCACCTAATTTCAGATATTTTACTTAACGTTTACTGGAATGGGTGTGCTAACTTAATATATGACCTTGACGCTATTACATTTTTTGTTGCAGGGGGATAGAGAATGATCGGAGGATATTTTTTTTAATTGTATCTAAGAACTGCAAAAAACGGCAAATTCCTGCTATACTGTAAAATTTCTAACTATGTTCTTTCACTGATTTCCAATGGTGGTTGTGCTAACTTAATATTAACTTAGCACAACCATTCATTTAACATACTTAGCGAAGAGCGGCAAATTTTTCGTTTTCACGGCAAATTTACGGCTAATTTACGGCAATTATTCCACATAGTTTCATACGTTTTTTTTAAGTGGTTGTGCTAACTTAACACACGTGCTATTTTCAAAATCGATATTCGTTTATGGACTTTACTTAAATTTAAAACAGTTTACTTTTATTTAGTTTACCTGCAATACCTTAATAGTAAGTATTTATTATTTTATCAAGAAAAATGAAGCAGTATCTGTTGGCGGAAGAAATGGATATGTTACTGGAGATTTTATTTTGTGGGAAAATTGCTTGTTGTTTGGTTTACGCTCAAAGATATCCAGTTCCTATTTGGTCAGAGTTCCTTTGAAAAACTACTTTTCCTATTTCGCAGAGCTGATAGTGTGGTATATGAAAAACCTATTAGGCAGAAACCTGTCGTTGAAAGTGAAGAAAATGAATTTACCTTAATTGGCTCTTTTATGAAAATCCAATATAATATTTACTAGAAAGCGTAATATAAATAAAAGAACTACTTCTTCGTTTTTCTTGATAAACTAATAAATAGTTGTTTATTAGACTATTGTATATATTTTAAATAAATGTAAACTGCTATGAAGTTAATAAACGAATGTCGATTTTGAAAATAGCTACTAACTGTTACTAGAAAATTGTGATAGCGACACAAGCCATCTTGATTGCCATTTTATTGAAAAATAGCTTTTTTATTCAAAATTTGAGCCAGATAGGTATAAGAAACCCTATTATAGTTGGAAAGAGCATTTAAATCTGATTCGACTTATTTTAAAAAATACAGAGTTTTGCATTTGAAATAACGAAGTTTTTATGTAAAATAAATATTTAAAATAGACCCACAATTTTTGATACCCCTGTATACCGGGTGCGTCTCAAAAGTGGCTCACCCCTATAACTTTTTTATTTTTTTCAGATAAAACAACGAGAATACCAAATCTCGTTAGTATATGATATAAATTGGGATTGATTGACGTATCTATTCATTTGTCTTCGGTCACTTCCGGTTTCACCGGAAATAACTACAACTTTTGATTTTTAAATGGCACCCTCGGTATTTTTTTATTTTATTCGATAGAAAATGACACTCTGAATCGAATGACATATAATATGTCAATTTTTGACATAGTCACTCAAAAACAACTTCTACTTTAAATTTCAATCTAGAGTGCCACGGCTGTGTTAAAAAACACTAATTTTTAATCAAGGAGCCTTTGAAAAATAGATTTGACCGTCTAATGTTTTTAGTGTCTTGTCCTGGCCGGTTAAAAGATGCCCAAATCGTATTTTTAATAATATTTCAATTTTTTTTTAAATGGAACGAGGGTGGCTCATTAGCATATTTGGAAAAAGCATTTTTTTACGAATAATGTGATACCACACACTTGGTATTTTGAGTCAAATTGTCTATGCCAAAATGTCAAAAGTTGACATATGATATGTCATTCGATTCAGAGTCTCATTTTATATCGAATAAAGTAAAAACATACCAAGGGTGCCATTTAAAAATCAAAAGTTGTAGTCATTTCTGGTGAAACCGGAAGTGACTGAAAACAATTGAATACGTCAATCAATCCCAATTTATGTCATATACTAACATACCAAATATCGTTGTTTTATCTGAAAAAATAAAAAAGTTATAGGGGTGAGCCACTTTTGAGACGCACCCGGTAGATTTAAGGAAGCATTTAAATTTTTTAGTAAAGTTTATTTCTCTGGCTTAAAAAACAGCACAAGCATTAATTCTGAAAAGTAATGTACAGGGTGTTGACAAACTTTGTTTATTATAGCATGCATATTTAAATATCTTTAAATATCTCAATTTTCCTCCCCACATGTACCCATAAAAAAATTGTTTCTACATCTTTCCGTTTTTGTATAATTAACCGAGGCGAATGAAGTGCGCCACCCTGTATTATTTATTATCTTACACTTAGTACATATTCTTTTATGGTTATAAATGGGCTAACAATAGCAGCTATGTTAGCATATGTAAAATCGTAACTTGATTAAAAAAGGTATCTTGATAAATAAAATGATATTATTATGATTGTTGCAATTTTCCTCGGTTTCGTGTGAATAATTCAAAGTCTAATTCAATTATCTAAATTTATTTACCAACTTACTTACTGACTGCCATTACTCGCTGACGAGTATTTAACACGCATCAGAAGATGGTTACGCGAAGCGTTTTCTTTCATGAGCTTTTCTGTGGCCGAAAAGCCCGATACGTGATGTTATCTCTCTTCCGTACTCCGGACATTCAAAAATCTCATTACTTTGTAATCTCTTTACTTTTTGGTTGTCGTTGTTAACTGAGTTTACAGTTCTACTCAATTGTGTTCTACTGTACGCGTAATTATGCATGATTATCCCCTTAAAGTTTTCATGGAAAATACCCTCGTACCGTTTGAGTTGTGCACCCGGTTTTTTTTCTTACAGTCTAAAAGCTCACCCTAAAGAAGAGATTTTTGTAGGCAGTTTTCTTGGATCCTGCATACGTCACAAGCCGATCTTAAGCGGGATTTAGTAATCATGACTTCAGCGCTCTCACAGCTGACCGATAGTGTGCCGATAGGTATGAGACATGGTGGTGCCATTTGATTCAGTTGTGTGCCTAAGAATGAACAGTTGTCTGTCTAAGGTGTCTCTGTTGCAATTTGTTTAATGCCTTCATCTGACGGCGGTACGGCCTTCAGGTTTCGCTTCCATATAACATGGTGGGGATTATTAATGCTCGGTACAGTGCAAGTTTTGTTTTTACGCTCAAATCATGGTTATAGAAAACCCTGTTTTTTAATTTCCAGAATGCTCTTGAGGCGCTGCTAATCCTGTGCTGAATTTCGGAGTCGATATTGACCTTTTCCGAAATCAAACTGCCGAGGTTCGCTACATATTTCAATAGTTCTCCTCCGATTTTTATAGCATCGTTAAGATTTTCCAGGGGAGTGAACATGATTTTAGTTTTATCGATGTTCAGCTTAAGGCCGAAAGTCTCGTATGCCTAGGTACGGTATGATCGAAAAATGGTGGAAGCGATGGCTATCAAATGAAAATTGCTGTCATTTTATATGTAATTCATTTCAATATATGCAATTCATTTCAAAGCTAACTGGACGCCGTTTTTTTTTCTCGATAATATGGCATTATTATACCATTATATTTGATACAAAAATAGATCCATCAACCATTTTTCGGCGGGCCTACTTCATTAATTAAATTACATCAAATTGGAGTGTGGGTGCTGTTTCTCATAATTTGAGTAATAAACGCAGACTTTGCATGACATCAAGTTATTTTTATAACTTTTTGTGTAGCTTTATTTTGATTTATGTGTTAAAAAATAAAATTATATTTTATCAGCGATTTTTTATCTACTATAGTAAAAAGTAAGAATAAATAAGTAATTATTATAAAATATTTAAAGAAAAAATTTTATTCGGTAATGTTACAATATATTGCTATGATGACAGCTTTGCTATAGAGCGATTATTGCTATAGGAATGCATGTTTTCAGTGCGTTTTGCTTACCGTGTGTACTAAGCTATTTACTATACGGGTAGATTGTGTTTTTTTTCTATTTTCATACTAGGTATAGGAAGGGTATACCTAGGTAAATAGATATACATATAAAAAAAGTAGAGATGGGGCTCCCTAAACATGTTAAATTTCGCAAAAGACAAAAGTAATGATATTTATTGTAAATAAGTGTCAAGTTGTTTTATTATATAGGGTGATTCACGGCGATGGCATGTTAGACGTTTATCGAGAAGCAGTGATAGAATTCTTTTGAAAATTTGGATTACCTACCACATAAAGGCACCTACTCTATCTTTCTAAAATATTTATCAGCATTACAGTGTAGCTGCATCATTCGAAAAGTGGTAGCATCTTTCTCATTTTAAATGGAACACCCGGTATATCATTACATTTTTGGAAACTACTTTCATATCTTATAATTTTTCTATTATCCTAACCTATACCTATCTCTAATATTTTTTGAGATAAAAAATAAAACAAGATCGTGAGTAAACATTGGTAAAATCATTAATTAAACATTTTTAAATTTGAAATTTGGGTTACAAGTTAACGAAAGTCGATATATTCGATTTGTCTAAATAAACCCATTGGATAACGATATATTATATTCCTATACCTAAACCTTCCGGTTTCTTAAGTAGATCTATTTATAAATTAACTAGCGTGTACCCGCGACATCGTGCGCGTCGAATTAATCATTTGTAATGGTGATGATAAAGCAAAGCAAGAATTTCCATTAACAAACAAACTGGATAAAATTTTCTCACAATTATGCCAACATGAGAAAAAACAATATGGCGATAAGAATTTCGTTAGCATGACAATTTCAGAAGTTTGAATATTTGTCATGGTAACGATTTTCTTTAAACGAAATAATTATAATAGAATAATTATTATCTTTTAAATGGGTTTATTGAAGAAACCAGAAGGTTTAGGTATAAGAACATGATATATCGTTGAAAAGCAATTTTATTTGGGTTTCGATTTTTTAAATAATATACATATCGTCGGCTTTATGACGAAAGGGCATATCTCGATTTTTGGCGATTTTGAGATATCAACGTCATGACATGCCCAATGGGTCATATTTTAACATAGCGAATTTGCGCATTTCAATATTGTACCTTTTTCATTTTATATTAGTTTTTAAGATTTTTTTTTATAGACATTTTTTATATCGTCGGCTTTTTGAGACGTATGTTGAGATAGGGCTCTTTGTTATATCATTTGTTATACCAATTGTTATACCAATTGTTATACTACAAGAAAGATGGAATTTGAGATAGGACCTTTTGTTGGGTTATGAAAATGTATGCGAGAGAAAATCACACCATTCTACCTAATTATTTTCTGACGGTTGCTTGGGACAAAATAAAACTTCTATCATGGCAGCAGCTCTCTTTTACAGTGTGATTTTAGAGTCTATTTTTTTGCCAAAAACCATTGTTAGAATGAGCTAGACACTGCACATAGGTATCGAGTATGCAAAAGATTGTCGGAGAATAAATGGCCCAATAAAAGGAAAATTTTGATCGAAAGCAAAATAACGAAACGAAAATTGCCCTGATGGAAAATTTGCCAGAAATCATAGTTTGCCTAAAACATTTTAGCGAACCAAAAACTTGCCCGAAAAATACAATAATTTTCATCTCATTATCACTGTCAGGCCAATGGCATTGTCATCCCTACCAATTTTTGGAAAATTATATTTATTTTGCCTATCATCATCCAGCATAAACACGTAGAATGGAAGTCGAATTTGTTATCTTGAACAGGAAAAACAGAAACTGTTACTCCACAGTTATTTGTATAAAAAAAAACGAACGAAGAAACATGTTGTGTTTTTGTTTAGTTTGGTTTTTATTATATGGACCGTGAGTTTAAATGCCCTGTATTAATGCCCTCAATTAACTAAAAAATTACTAAAAATATATAATAAACAATATTATTAAAATAAGCTAGATAAGAGTATTTTAATTGATTACTATCTTTGCTTCTGGCATGAAAATTGTCTTTGTTTTCAGTTGATCTAATCCAACGCGAATAAAAGTATTTAAAAATATTTGTTTCTGATTTTTGGCGATTTTCAGATTTTTCTGTATGTATGTATTGTATTTTCTTATAAGTATTCTATAATGTGAATATTGTGTCATTTTTTTTCTTATTAAAAAAAAAAAAAAAATCATTTTTAAATTTATTTACATGGGCGTATGTATACTATTCGTTCGGAAATAAATTTATTATTATTATAACAAAAAGGCCTATCTCTATTAAACAACTAAAAATAAATTATTTATTAGAATTTACGCTCAATTTATCTTCAGAACGTTTCCTCAATGTCTCCGTTCAAGTGTTAATACAACAACACTATTAAAAAAATAAAGACTTTACATTTATTGGCCAAATAAAGTAAGCGATTTTCTTTAAATTGCTCTCCTGAAAAGTAGCAAAAATCGAGATACGCCTTTTCGTCATAAAGCCGACGATATGCTTGAATTTAAAATAACAATAATTTGAACGATTTTATAACAATCGGAAATACTTATTTTTACTGACCCCCCTGTTTTATATCCAATCAGTTGATTTAGACAGATCGAATATATTGACTTTCCTTAACCAGAAACCAAAAATTAGCTAATATTCGATATGCCGAATTTATGATTTAACCAATGCTTATTCAAGATCATGTTTTATCAATTTTGCACATATTTTATTTTCTCGAAAACTTCTCGAAAAATCTCGAAAACTTAGACCCATTTTGAGATATGAAAGTAGTTTCAAAAAATATAATAAGATACCGGGTGTTCCATTTAAAATAACAAATACGCTACCACTTTTAGTATGAAGCGGCAACACTGTAATGCCGAAAGTAATTGCAAAAGTCCAAATTTTCAAAAAAAAACTAACATCGGTTCTCCGTAAACGTTTAACGTGCCATGGCCGTAAATGACCCTGTATTTAAAGATAACTGCATAAATATTATTTTTAATTGATAAAAATATAATTATTTACTTAAGACTCTTATAATTTTAAACTATTTAGAGAATCTTCCAAGGTAATATATCAATTTCCTTAATAAGCGTTTATCTTCTTGTGAATTTTTTTTTGAAATTTATTATTTAAAATAAAAAAAATGAAGTAATGGTGTCATATGGTTAATATCTTGTTACATTATGTAGCCGCAGAATCCTTGAAACAAAATAAAACCTAGAAATATCAGCAGGTATTTAGTAATATAGGATTGCTTGCAATAGAATGTTGTAATTTATTTACATGGTTTATACATATATCGCGAAATTACTTAAATAAGATTTGACAAAATTGTATGAAAGTATATTACAGCGTTAATTGCAATAAAGCCTAGAATAGAAAAATATATATGGTAAAATGGGGGTTACATTTAAAAAATAACGTAATATTTCATCGACTTTTAAAACTATTATCCTAGTTTACAATGAAAATCGACCCGGCTTAGGTTTGGCAACTCACGAGTCAAAAATATAAAAATATGACAGTAAGTTTATTTTGTTTTTATATGTCGGTAAGTTTTCGCATATCAATTTAAAGAAAAAAATCTTTTTTTTTTTTTTTTTTTTTTATTTTAGAATTTGTGTTTGGTGTTTTAAAAAACATATGCCATCTCTCGTGGGGAGATTCTCACTAGTACGTTGATATTAAGATATTTAGAAGAAAAAAAATATAAAGTTTTGATATGTTGAGGTTATACGTACTAAAAGGAGACTTTTTAAAATCAAAAGAGTTCCTAACTGTAAAGTGTGTGTTTCACCACCAAAAACCACCCCCAATACGCACTGCGGTGGTTTTTCTCGTTTTTCTCGAAAACCATTCGTCGCACAGAAAATTTTATTCTTGTCAAAAATATTCCTTATAAAATTTACATATTATAATAAATTAAAAAAAAATTATTTATATTTATCCAATGCATTTCGAGCAACAACCGTTTGAAAAATGGAGTACAAAAAATACAGGTCGCCTTTCAAATTATAGACTCCCAAGGTATTTTAACGTGCTAAATATACACGCAACAGAATACTGTATATCATAAAACAAAAACATTGCCTATTCCACTAAACTAACATTCATACTTTCATCTATATATTGTCATCGTCTATAGTTTCTAGAATGTGCTCAGTATTCGAACAACTTTGCCCACCACAGGTTCCACACATAGTTGTACATTTCATGCCGGCTTTAATGCAACTGCATCTTTTTACACAATCTTGTTTGCTGATGTTCAAATTATTCGTACTGTCATCAAAATATTTGAGAAAAATGAACAAGTTCTAGTCGTTGGACAAGATGTCGATCTTGTTGTTTTATTAGCAGCACTTTCCCCCGATGAAAAAGACATTCTTTTTCTGAAAGAAGCCATAGGTAATGTGAAACAACGAATGTATAGTTCGAGAGAATTGCAATCATCCAGTATTATACGTAATTTAAAAAAATCAATTTTATTTATTCACGCTATTAGCGGGCGTGACACAACATCAGGATTTTTTGGAAAAGGAAAACAACAACACGTACAAATATTTAATAAAGAAAAAGACCTTGATAGTATCGTCGATATTTTTAACAACGCAAAGTCAACACCTGAAAAAATTGAAAAAGCTGGAGAGGAGAGACGTTTATACTCAAACTGTACAAATTTCAATCATCTGAAGGGAGCCTTGGTGAGCAAAGATACGCTTGTTTCAATAAGTTCAAGCAAAGCAAACAGCACGGTACTTTTATCAAAATTGCCTCCCACATCTGCTGCAGCTAGGTAACATTCCCGGAGAACATATCTTCAAGTACAAATATGGTAAGAACAACCTATAAAACCCGACCAGTGGGGCTGTAAGAAAATCAACAACATCCTGTCACCTTTATATACAACAGAATCGCCCGCCCCTGCTTCAATTATGTCATTAATAACGTGCAACTGCAAACAAGATTGTGTAAAAAGATGCAGTTGCAATAAAGCCGGCATGAAATGTACAACTATGTGCGGAACCTGTAGAGGGCAAAGTTCTTCGAATGAGCACATTCTAGAAACTATAGACGATGACAATATGTAGATGAAAGTATGAATGTTAGTTTAGTGGAATAGGCAATGTTTTTGCTTATATTATACCTTGGGAGACTATAATTTGAAAGGCGACCTATATTTTTTTGTACTCCATTTTTCAAACGCTTATTGCTCGAAATGCATTGGATAAATATAAATATAAATAATGAATCGAACCTTTTTTGTAGAAAATTTTATAAGGAATATTTTCGGTAAGTATAACATTTTTTGTGGGACCAACGCAACGGGTTCTGAGAACAAAGCGAAAAACCATCGAAGGGCGTATTGGGGGTGGTTTTTTGGGGTGAAGCTCACACTTTAAAGTTAAGAATTCTTTTGATTTTGAAAAGTCTCCTTTTGGTGCGTCTAATCTCAACATATCAAAACTTTATAAATTTTTTCTTCTATTCAAATTCAAATTCAAATTCAAATTCAAATTCAAATTCAAATTCAAATTCAAATTCAAATTCAAATTCAAATTCAAATTCAAATTCAAATTCAAATTCAAATTCAAATTCAAATCAAATTCAAATTCAAATTCAAATTCAAATTCAAATTCAAATTCAAATTCAAATTCAAATTCAAATTCAAATTCAAATTCAAATTCAAATTCAAATTCAAATTTCTTTATTAGACCCCATTAAGTTTTACAGAATATACAATGACACAAAGTGCCAGAGTGGTGCGACCCCAAGGCTTATTCGGTTATTTTAGGTCTAATATAAATATACTACACGTAAAAATAAGATTTATTTTCTATATCAATATAGGTCCGTAGTGCTAGTACTAGTACTAGTACTTGTCTTAAAGACCGTTTTTTTTTATTTGCTGTAGATAGCACTGAACACAATTATTAAAAATGTCAATAAACTTGAGGAAGATGTGAAGCTATAAAATATTATTCCAGAAGAGTTGTATTGATTTTTTTATTCAATAATATTATCATTTAAAATTGTTACAACACATCGCCATGCCCAGTTCGGATTTATTTTCACTTAATTTTTACTATCCGAAATATGAAATTACATTACATAAACTTCATATCTGAGAAGATTATAGTTTGAATCACTGCACTAGTAAAAACCAAAATACTTAAATCTTATGACATAGCCACGATTCCAAAATTATTTCAATACAATCAACATTAGTTTTAAGTTAAAAAATATTGATAATAATGACAACATGGCAACATGATGACAACATGGCCTTGATAATATGGCAATATAGGTAGTATATTAAATTTACAAGAAAGAAGACCCAGAAAAGATCCAGTGGTTAACAAAACTTAAGCAAAAAATATTTTTTGGAAATTTTCAAAGTGAAATCACTCGGTTATTTTGGACTTATTTGAAAAACGGTAAAGAGAAAACATCAGAGGCTCACCCTGCATATAAATATAGTTATTTTTGTATCTAGTGCGCGAAGTGTTATTGGTGATAGTCGAAATCACCAAAGTAGTTCGCGCACGAGTTGCAAACAACATTTTTTCTACAAACATTAAACTCGGGATATCCTTAAAAATTATTATTATTATATTATTGCTTCAAAAAAAAAGCGTGAGCTTGGCTTAATTTCGAATTAACATGTCACTGTAACTACGGAAATAAATTGGAAACAATAATAATAATTACTCCTTTCAAAATTATACGTTTGTGCTCGCGCTTTTGATCATTTTCTGATGATGGACATCAGGGGCGGGAAAGTGAAATAGCAAAAGCGGTTCCACCGTTTCCACGGAAATCTCAAATAAAATAGTTCCAGCCCTAGCCACTAGGTGGTAGTGCAATTAATTTTTAGGTTAAGAAGTTGCTACTAGTTATTACCAGATGGCGTTAAATCAGATTTTTTTTTGTAGTTGCCATAGTTTCCAACGACCATTGTCATACTATTGTCAAATTCTCAAAAAATATTGTCGTTGTCATAGCGCCAATCATAATATTATCAAATGATTATCAAAACGTTTTTCAAACTATAATTTGTTATGTGTTTTAATTAGACAATTCCTTTTATTTGTGGCCCTAAAAATATAATGTAAGTCTTTTATTTTTTTCATTATTTAAGTACCTATTTATATTTACTCCATTTACAAAACTTTGGGCGTATTTCGTTGGTCTTGTTTTATTATAATAAAAGATGTTTAAATATTTGATTTATAAATAAAAACTTTAAATAATACTTAATATTACACATGAATATTGAATTAAAATTGAAAAAGTTAAGCGCGACCCCTTGTGTCAAAATTAGATGATTAAATTTTCGCAATTTTTACACCATTTGATGACCGGTGGCGCCTCTAGTGTTCGGGCGGTTGGGCTTTTACTCCCGCTTATGGCCATTAAAGAAAAAGTTCTAAAGGGGGATGTTTTATGATTTTCATTGGCACACGTAAATTAACAAGCAAAAAAGACAGTCTCGAAGTGTCAATATTAAAGAAGTGAGGTTGACATTTAAATATTTATTTATTTTTTGTTTATTTTATTACGTTGCTTTTTAATATGTCTCTTTTATTATATTTCATCATGTAAACAAATTACTAAACACCATTAGAAGCAACGTTAAAATTCCTTCATTTTCTACTCTAAAATTCGATTTAAAAATTTGAAGTTTTGAATGTAATCCAAAGAATATACCTAGCTAGAAAAAGAATGGACTCTGCCATACTGAAAAATGGTCCTACAGAAGTGGCGCCATCTATTGAGTAGGGCTTGTTTTAAATGGATCGAAGCGCGGGCTTTTTAAATGGATATTTACTAAATACTTTTACTCTCTCAAATAATTAATTTGATTATTAATATTATTTTACACATATTCAACAATACTAATAACAAGTATCGTTGTGATGTGTAAAAATAAGATTTAACAGTATAATATATACAATTATTAACAAAATTAAAGCCAAACATGTGAAATATTATCTATTATTTAAAGTTCTTATTTATGTCAAATATTTAAACATCGTTTATTATAATTAAACAAGACCGACGTAATACGCCCAAAAGTTTTGTAAATGGAGTAAGTATAAATAGGTACTTAAATGATGGCAAAACTAAAAAGACTTACATTATATTTTTAGGGCCAGAAACAAAAGGGAATTGTCTAATTAAAATACATATAACAAATTCATAGAACAAATTATAGTTTGAAAAACGTTTTAATCATTTATTTGATAATATTATGATGACAACGACAATATTTTTGAGAATTTGACAATAATATGACAATGGCCGTTGAAAACTATGGAAACTACAAAAATTCTGATTTACCACCATCTGGCAATAACTAGTAGCAACTTCTTAACCTAAAAATTAATTGCACTACCATCTAGTGGCTAGGCTGAACTATTTTATTTGAGATTTCCATGGAAACGGTGGAACTGCTTTTTGCTATTTCTCACTTTCCCTGCCCTGATGTCAATCTTTTTGCATTCATCTATGGGTGTTCCAAAAGTTGTTTTTCTTGTCACGAGATTTTGAATGTATTTTTTGCTTTTTAATGTCTCTTTTGTTTACATGATAAAATATAACAAAAGATACATACTAAAAAGCAACGTAATAAAAAATAGTATGTGTAACTCGTGCAAAGTTGTCGATTGCCCACTCGAGCCAATGAGCTCAACTTCGCTCTCGTGGGCAATCGACAACTTTCGCACTAGTTGCACAATATACTATTCATTTCTTCTTTAGTCACTGGTACTAATATTATCTATAAAAAGTGAAAGATACAGTGTACTATTATTTAACCATATGTAAAATAAACAAGTAATATAACATCTGTTACTGTGATGCCATCAAAATTTACTTGTCAAAACGGTCTTGTATCTAATACATGAAATACGGAATTTACGACTCTACACATGTAGTTTAGCGGTGGCTTAAATTAACAATACGCCAGATCGTATACATTTATATTTTTATTTTTATTTCATTGAGATTTATTAACTCCGATGATCCGTGGAGATCTGGGGCAAGTCGATAGAGTTAAGAATTTATTGTTTAAATATTGTTTCTAATTTATTTTCATTGGTGCGATAAAAACTAACGATCTTATAATAGCCTAGTAACTTATCTTAAAACAAAGATAATGTTATTTAGAGGATAAAACGACAAAAACAAATAAATATTACATAGCTACGTATGCAAGGAAGATCGTTTTTAATATAGGAAATGATCGAGGTTGAGTGAACACGGTTTTGTAAAGGTATAGCTGTCGTCTACCACGCTATAGGTCGCAGGTTCACCTCCTGCTGACAGCATATCATTAGCCGGCTTTTAAAATAAAAGTTTGGGTGCCTAGGTCAATAGAGCCTTATAGTGGAGTGCCCAGAGACTTTTACCTAGGAATTCAATTACTGTCAATGTATTAATGTGAAACCTTCTGTATTGTGTTTTATGGATAAAATACTAAAATGCTTACCCATTTTTTTTCGTTGCTTTTAATTTTTTATTTTAGTAATTTTAGTAAACTCTTAATTATTTCCTTTTTAATATTTTGATTTTTTTAATTCTTTTGCTAAGTAAATTTATTGAAATTTCAATAATCTACCCATAAGCTATACCTATTCTACTTAAATTTAATCATTGAAATTTTGATTGAAACTGAATGAGACAGGGTGGCGCGTTATAAACGACGCGGTTTTTGCAAGGAGAACAAAGTTTGTATTGAAGTGAAATTTTCTGAGCTTATATGTAAGTCAATTTAAAATATTTTCTAAAATTATGATTTACAGGTGTCCCCAAAAAGTTACATCAAAGTTATGTTTTTGTAATGGAACACCCTATATATTAATTGATTTTTGATTCTAGTAAAAAATAAAGGTTTGTTTTATTAGAAAAGTATATGACTAAATGTATAGTTTTTGAAATGCATTCACCGGCACGAAAATGGGCACCTTAAACTTTGATGTATTTTGAAGGTTAATATATTTTATTTTAATGGGCCGATTTTGATGATTTTTACGTGGTTACAAATTAGTTGGACTTCTTTAATATCTCTTTCTAAATTAAAATGAAACTCCCCATCTGTTAATTATAATGAGGGAAAACAAAATGTTGACATTTTGGATGAAAGTTTGAAACACCCTGTGAACTATGTTAAAACAGCAAGAACAAAAATTATTTAATCATCTAGATACATCCTTTCGATGTGGTTTGTTTTTTGGTTCATCTCATTAGTTTTATTTTTGTTGAAATATCTGGTTTTAAAGAAATCACTAACATTTTTCGTAATTTTTACATTAAGACCATGCCTTTGCTTTTGGGCCTATTCAACACATCTAGTAAGTTCTGGTCTCGAAGCAGGCCTTCTTGACATAAGATTTGCTTCATTTAATCTTTTCCTTGTAGTCCGTTAGTTAATATGTACGGTTCTTAAATGCAATTCATTATCAATTTGAAAAGCTGGCAAACAAGGACAAAGTAAACAAAAACATAAATGTTCATTTATATAGAATTTGTTCTCGAGTATCTTGAAGTTCGTTTTGGTAGTTGTGTTGAGATTAGAATATCGTGGTTTGTTTTTTAATTCAGACATGTCTGCTCATTTGTTAGGTAAGTTTAGTTACTTATTTCGAAACACGAATTTTGATATAATTAGTTGTCAAAGAAGTATTTACAATTTTATTAAAGTTTAAAGAATGGAAGGCTCAGAAAAAAAAACGACCCTTTTCTTCACCGTCACAACTCAATTTATTTTAAAGCTAGTATATCTACCTATCGTGTAACAATATACTGGGCAGCAGATAGGTGCAGTCTTGTGAAATTTTTATTTTTTTCCTATTATGTACAGTTTCGGGCGTGAGTCGAAAACACTTATGTGAGCTTTTGAATGAAAATGGCTGGATGGGAAGTGCCACTTCTTTAGTTGTGAGAAAAAAGATGGCCGACTTTGTCAAACAACGCATCCCTACTGCTGACGATGATGACCTAACCAACAAAATATCATATGGTTTTCAACTCAAATTGCTTTACGTTGGAAAAGGTGCTATCGAAATAAGAAAGACTTTTTAAAGAAACATGTAATTTGGCTTAACGAATATGTTTATAAATCTAAGTGCCCAAGCACCTTTCAGCAATATACAAAAACGCCTTCGCGAATGAACTCAAGAGAATTTAGTACTGTTAGTACTAGAACTAAGAGAAGACGTACACAAAAATTGGTTTCTCAATGTAGTCCTGCTGAACTTGCGTTTGCTACTCAGACTGGATATACAAAAAAAGAAAAGGGAAATGTTGCTTCTGCCATCAAAAGAGCTACGATTTCTAGTCCGGAAGAGTTGGCATAAATAAAAAATTTAGAAAGGTTAAACAACGAGATGCGACCATTATCTCCAGAGGAAGCCGTGATAAAGATAACATTTTGTAGACCAGTAAATACATTACCCAAAGTTACCCAAGTAACACAATATCATTATCAACATTGTTTTAAGTTGTAATATTCACTTGTAAATTCAACAAATAAAATGACAAAATACCATCTTGCAATATCCTGACGCAGTAAAACAAAATATTATTTTAGGACTGTAAATGGTATAGAGCTTCAAAAATAAAAATGTCTGTAACTTTTGATACACATGGTATAAACCATTCACCCCTATATCAAAATGCTGGAAAAAGTACCAGGAATTGAAATCTTAAAAAATATATAGGGTGTTTTCTTTAAAAAAACTGAAGTTTGGTCTTTAGCACTTTTCTGACACACCCCGTATAATTAAAAATATTTTAACAAGAAGCAATTCATTATTACTTATAACTTTTGTATTAGCATTATTTTAAAATAATTTATAAAACTTACATTAGATTAAGACACTAGCTTCTAACATTTCGTTCATTGTTTACGGATCGAAATACGAAGGCGAACCTTCAGCCGTCCGGGAAGCATTTTTCCGTTTCCTATACGTCTAGCGCAACCGATTGCGTTAATCGTATAGGAAACGGACTCGAGACCTGCAACTCCGTTTACTAAGTGTTTAACGCAACCAATGCAAATGATATTATAATAAATCATAATATTATTACTAAGACAGGTGGACCTACATAGGTGTTAAATTTAATAAATTTAAATTAATAATGAGGTATTTTTATTCTGGGTTCCAAAAAAAAGCAACATAATTGAGAGATAAATCTAATAGGTAACTTTTAAAGTTTTAAGTCGGGTCCACATATGTAGCACTCTATTGTATCAGGATCATGTATCACGTATCAAGAGCTTGGTATCGTAAATATGGACGTTTATTTGGGCTGTGTCGAGTGAATATGCATATCGTGCCAAAGTAAGCGTCCATACTTATAAAATTCATATGTATCACGTACAAGCGTGCGTATCAGTGTATGTGGACGGTACAACAAAAATCACCTTGTATCGTCGTATCAGTATTAAGTCGGGTCCACATATGTATACTCTATTGTACTGGATCATGTATCAATCGTATAGGAAACAGACTCGAGACCTGCAACTCCGTTTACTAAGTGTTTAACGCAACCAGTGCAAATGATATTATAATAAATCATAATATTATTACTATGACAGGTGGACCTACATAGGTGTTAAATTTAATAAATTTAAATTAATAATGAGGTATTTTTATTCTGGGTTCCAAAAAAAAGCAACATAATTGAGAGATAAATCTAATAGGTAACTTTTAAAGTTTTATATGCTAATATTGGCAAGGCAGTTCGGCAACACATCTTTAAGACGTGGTGGATATGTCAATCTGTTTTTTTTAATAAATAGTGCTTAGTCGGTGGTTGGTGCCTTGTGAAACATCGTTGAAATATTAGAATTTTAATAAAACACGCTTTTAGATGTATAAAAAAAATTAAAAAGAGTAACTTAGGCATTTTTAAGAGTTCTTTAAAAACCAACCGTCTGACTACATTTTAAGGGTATATAATATATTTGGTATGATGTTGGATTTAAGGAGTTTACAATAGAGGTAATAAAAAATGTGTTTAGAAATCCTTTGTTGGTCGTTTACATTATTGTCGTTTTTAGCTGATTTTAATATTTCTTACTATTCTAGGTAATTTAAGCGTCTCCCTTTTTTTCTCTATCTATTAACATAATTGAGTTTTCATTAACTGTGTGACTATTTAATATACAATGAATTGCTAGACCGGAACTTTGCTAGAGATTATTAATAGATTTTATATGTTTTTTAATCCTTATATCTAAATTTCTACCTGTTTGACCTATACGTACATGGTATTACAATTATCGCAATCCACCCTATATAAATCAATGAATGGAATTATTATGATTTTCATTGTTGGAATAATATTTTTGTAACTTTATTTATTTGATTAATTGTCAAATTAAATTGTTTAAATTTTAATTCTTAGAGTTTTGTTATAGTGTAGTGGTTACAAGCAATATTGAGTGTCCCATTTTCTGTGTCCTAAGTGACTACAAATAGAGCATACCTAGAAAGTTCATTGCAAGCGCTTCTTTGCATTGGTTGACAAGCGCTTCTTTGCATTTCTTTGCATTGATGACCACTTAGTAAACGGAGTTGCAGGTCTCAAGTCCGTTTCCTATGCGATTAACGCAATCGGTTGCGCTAGCCGTATAGGAAACGGAAAAATGCGTGCGGGAAATCCCCTTTGTGATTTGATCAGATCATATATGGATCAGATATGATCCATTCTTTTTTTTTTTCGACTTCGGACAACTATTTCATTCATCCACGAATCGATAGGTGGGACGATACGCTCAAAAATAAACTAATTTGACGATCGCGAGCAGTCTCGGCCGTGGCCGACAATCTCGGCCTTTTTATGCCGAGAACGAGATCTCGGCCTGATTTTTAGCCGAGAATGATTGTAACCGAAACCGAGATCTCGGTCGGAACTTAGTCAGAAAATGCCTAATATTAGTGTCTTACCTCCGTGTAATCCGTGTACAAAAATTATATCCGCGGATGGTTCACCCTCGGGCTGGTGCAGTATTGTGCAATTGACGCATTTCTCCGGCCGGTCGTTGTCACTCGTCTCCGCATCCTGGCACTCCTCAATTCGGTCAGTCTCGGGTACATTCATTAGAGCCAGCTGCGCTCTGGATCGTCGCCTAGCTCGGATATATTCCAGCCTCACCGGAAAGCTGAGCGGAATGGCTTGAAGGGGGGCCAGGGGTCGCGCCACGCTGTTAACCAAGAAAGCTGTTAGCGCCGGCACTAGCTGGTTCCTTAGGCTGTGCAGTACGTTGTGCAACCATAATTTTCTAAAATCGAAAATTTTAATTACCGTTTTATTCTGCTATCAATAATTAGAATGTTTTTATTTGAATTTAATGATAATATCGCACCTTTTATGGTTGAAAACTGAGAATTTGGTGGGTATTCTGACTTTAGATTGCACAAGATTACTGAGTTTATGTCGAAATTGTTACTTTGACATTAATTTTTTATAAAAATGTCAGTTTAAAAAAAAAATTCTCGACAACACTAGATTAGCAATTAATTTTCTATTATTGATGTCTTGTAACGCAGTACAGGGCACAGGGTAAGTCAACGAGAGAGTAAAGTCCATTTTATCTCATTTGTTTCCAAGTTTATAATAAATATTAAATATAAAATTTATAGGGAGTTTATGATACACATTTTAAATTTATTATAGTATACCGGGTGCTTTAAAAAAGTGTTGCGAATATAACATACCGGGTGGTGCATCGCCGTTGGGAACAGGAAATCCCATGCAAATTTTGAATTGCCTCGATATTGGCTCCCCTGTTAATTTTACATACTGCGTATGCTGAATACATATGCCAAATTTGAACAATTTTGGACAAGGCGGTTTTAAGTAATTTAAGAAAAACTGCATCTATTTTTAAATTAAAATTGAATAGGTAACAATAAAAAACCAGGCAAATGCCAATGTAGCTTAAGTTGTCATCCTATAATTTTGTCAATGTCAAATTGTATTTTCTTAATGTTGGGCTTTTGCCTCATTCGAACCAGATTTAAATTACTACAATACATTTTGGGGACACTAATCGTAGGTACTATAAAGTAGTAGTGTAGACAGTATATACAACCAATTATATTTGACAATGATAAAATCATAGGTTGACAACTTAATGTAAGTTGACATTTTGACTGGTTATGCATTGTTACCTGTTCAGTTTTAATTTAAAAATAGATGCGCTTTTTCTTAAATTACTTAAAACCGCCTTGTCCAAAATTGTTCAAATTTGGCATGTGTATTCAGCATACGTAGACCTTTAAAAAACTTATTTACGACTTCGTTGTAAAATCAACAGGGGAGCCAATATTTGGAAAGTTCGAAATTTGCATGGGATTTCCTATGTTTCCAATTTCCAACGACGAGATGCACCACCCGGTATATTATGTTCATTTTAATGCAACACTCTATTTTTTATTTTATTTTTAATTTCTGCGTAAAATTCTGTAACTTTTTTATATGTATATAATGTTATATGTCTAAAATTAATAGTTTTTGTAAAATTTGACCTAAAGGTGCGATTTCGGTGCCGCGGCTGGCTGCGGCGGCTAGCAGCTGCGTCTCCAGCCGCTGCACTGGTTTGTACTTTATTCTTAATCTAAGGTTTGTACAGTTTCAAATGGAACCAATTTGGCTTGCGCAGCGCGACTAAAGCGGCGGCAGCCCGCGCTGCAGCGGCTGCTGTTCGACTGCTCGCAAAGCAGTCGAGCGGCTGAAATCGTAGTTGACCAGGGCAAAAAATGGCGTCATTTACGTCAAATGACGATAAAATTTTAATCAACGAAATACAAAAATATCCCGTGATTTATGATTATGAAGACAAAAATTTTGTTATTAAAGAAAATTGTTGGAAAAAGGTCGATAAAGAATTAAAAAAAGAAGGTTTCATTTTCTTTTAGATGATTATTTATTAATAAATGAAAATACTCTTCATCGCGTCGCCTTTTAAACATTTCATCTATTTTACACTTTTTTCTAGATAACATTTGGTAAAATTTTTCTTCATCTTCCTCTTCTTCTAATAAAATTAATGTTATCAAATCGTCGTAATCAGGGGCGGATACAGGAATTTATTTTAGGAGGGGGGGGGGGCAAAATAAAAAGCAATGTAGAATATGCTTTTTATTACGCTGAAGGCGCCATTTTTAACCCAAAAGCCTAATATTTTACACAATTTACAGATTTTAGGGGGGGCCCGGGCCCCGTGAGCCCCCCTCTGTATGCGTCACTGGTCGTAATCCATATTTTTTAATAAACCCCGAGAAATTTAAAATGACAAAAATGCTACAGTCCGCAGTCAACGGCTGCCTAGAACTGCGTCACCGAAAACATCTTTTCATCGCGGCTACAGCTGCCGCGGCCAGCGTCTCTAGTCGCGCAGCTCGAGCAGCACCACCGAAATTACTCCTCAAGCAAATATTATATTTCAGTGTGGTAAAAAATTGTTAGTAATGCTATTGTTTCTGAAGTTGGACTTGGTGGTTGGAAATTTGGTAGGAGAGTTTTATACAGATGAAGAAAAAGATATATGTATAGATATTTTAGTTAGATGATACAGGGTGTTCAAAATATATTTATGAATTTCAACTACTTAAAATAAAAAAAAACTCATTTTTTTAAATGGTACACCCTATATATTATAATGTTTTCTGATAGTGTGTGCCTCTTCAACTTTTATTAGGTATGTCAGATACCTATTTCTAATAGTTTGCGATTTATTCCAATTTTTGCTATAATATCATAGTTGCCAATTTTACAAGTTTTTACAATTACGCTATATCAGTTGTCATGACAAAAAGTAACAATTATTAAAATTTGATATGTCTGTTTAGGAAATTAAGAAGAAAACTTGAATTTTAGTTTAATTTGTTGTAATGAGTATAGATGGCAGGGATAATAGTAACATATTTTCCTGAAAATGAATTATTCAAAGTGACTGACATACACAAACAAGCAAAAAAAAAACAAATATTTTGGCTCAATAGTACTTTGCTAAGTAAGAGTTTGCTAGAAAACATTTTGAGTATGTAATGAGACGGTTTCGCGGCAGAAGTAATATTGACTTGACAATATCATCACTGACAATTTTTTACCTCACTGAATTAAAATATTACAAGTTACAGTTGCGTTTAGTGTGGATGTGGAAACGTGCATAAACGCGTATCAACGATCTGCCCTACGCTTTCCTTGTTCCTTCAATGGCACAACACTGCTTCGCGCTGAGCGGCGCGGCTGGTCTGGACGCACCTTTAGAATTTTTCTATGATCGGCGAGTGAGTCAGTCACTATCGAAATTAAATAATTTTGACTAGCGATACTTCATAAAGTATAAGATGTAATTGCGTCCCGATATTTTGCAACGTTACAGTTGCGTTTAGTGTGGATGTGGAAACGTGCATAAACGCGTATCAACGATCTGCCCTACGCTTTCCTTGTTTCTTCAATGGCACACCTTTAGAATTTTTCTATGATCGGCGAGTGAGTCAGTCACTATCGAAATTAAATAATTTTGACTAGCGATACTTCATAAACTATAAGATGTAACCATCAGGTATGTTGGTAGTCTATAATATCTATCCAGTTATAGTATGTCCCCTTTTGATCGCTAAAAATTAAGATTCTTGCTTTATCCACTACTAGTAGAGAAAAGGATAGTACAGCTGTGCCCGACTTGGCAGATAAAAAAGTATATAGATTTATCCTGGCATAATATTAATTTTTACGACTGACCGAATTATTGATTTCACCAATTTGTCCTTAATTATTTCAATCGAGCTATTTGTGAAACACACATTACATGTACCTAAATGTTGGTTTTTGCGCAATTGGCTTACCGTTTATTTTAAACCAACCTGTGGTTTTCATATTAAATTTATCTGCATTTTATGCCTTTTAAGTAAATTGTATTATCCATTTTAAATTAGTCGAAGTCTACCACCTTGCTCAGACTCGACATCCGTAAATATACCGGGGGAGGTCAAATCTGTTAAGATTTCTTCTGACAAGGAGGCTATTGCTGCTTGTAAGTCTCTTGGGCTGAAAAATGTGGAAATGGTTGTGGAAGAAGGTGCGAGGAAGGATGGCGGGCTACATGTGGACCCGTTGACTCCGCCTGTAGTTCGGATGACGCAAAATTCGGATGAGGCAGGTGGGCGTTTGCTAGCTAGACTGAGGGACCCTTCCATATTAAAACCTATTCGGTTATTCCTCGCCTATCTCCACGATCAACCCTCAAGTATGTGTTTTGAAGGGTACACCAACACCAGCATCAAATTATATGGCCTCAGAGGGACATCCTAGTGACGCGGATTCCCTGCGTAGGATATATTATCGCTTCCACAACGTATATGGTATTGACTCAGCTGAAGTGGATGCGGATCTTTCTGCCTTCAGGTCCTTCTTTTCAACGGAAAAACTTCAACAGCTTCAGAGAATTAGGAAAGTCATACCAAGTATTTCTCCAATGGCTCTCCAAATAAAAATAAAAATAATTTTTTTAGGTGAAATGACGCGAACAGAGGATCAAGCAACCTCTGAAAAACTAAACGATAGCAAGCTTAGTGTTTTTTAATTAATATTCAGTCCTTAAGACATAAAACGGATGAATTATATCTTTTATTAGAAGAGCTCAATTTTCCAGAAATTGTTGCCATAACTGAACATTGGTTAAATATGGATGAGCCTGTATTTGTCAAAAATTACACCACAGTAACTAGATTCAATAGAAGTAACTCATCTCATGGAGGTACTATGATAATGTCTACTAACAACGACTTTACGGTGGTAACTAAGTTCGATACTCTAATATCCGAAAATTTTTTTGAATTTTCCGTCGGTTATTATAATGCTTTTGACCTTTATATTATTTGTATTTACAGAACACCTGACGCTGACGTGCATATTTTCAGTCAAAAATTGCCAAGCTTGCTTGAATCCCTACCTATAAAAAGTAAATTGATTTTGTGTGGCGATCTAAATATTGACTTTTCCAGTGTGTGTGCAGCTAGAGAGTCTCTCCAGTCCATTTTTCATTCTTTTGGTATACTAATGCATGTTGACTCACCAACTAGAATAACTAAAACTGGCTCTAGCACTATAGATTATGTCGTGTCGTCTTTTGACCCGGAATTCGTTGACTGTAGAGTCCTTCACTCAGGTTTCTCTGATCATGAGGCAGTATTGACAACGTTTTTACCACATTCCAAATGCAAAAATACTTCGCGCAAATTGGGCCGTATATTTTCAGTTAAAAATTTTCTAAATTTTCACCACCTATGTCTAACAACTGAGTGGGTTGTCCTCTCGGCTGACGTCGATTCCGAATTTTCTAGATTTATAAATACATTGTCTAATCTGGCGTGCAAGGCGTTTCCTCTTAGGCCTATCAAAAGTAAGCAAGGTATACCCTGGTCTACGACAGGCTTGCGTATATCTCCAAAGAACATGCGCTCATTATCTCACCTTAAAAAATTCACAGACAGCGTTTTCTTTCATAACTACGTGAAACTTTATAGAAGGGTTTATCGTAAGACTATAAAAGCTGCCAAGGACATTTATTATAATGGGAGGCTAGCCAAATCCGGTAATGTTGCTAAAGAGACTTTGGGGCTATTGTAAATGACTTAAGGAATAAGACTTCTTCGTCTGGCACAGTCTTTAATTCACCTGAAGATTTAAACACTTACTTTGTTAATGTGGCTAAAAATTTAGTGAACACCATAACTCCTTCTCATGATTCACTTTCATATCTCCCTAAAGCAAATGAGATAAGAAGCACAGTTTCTTCTTCACGCCCGTAGCATTAGATGAGCTCCGTAGTACAATTAAAAGTATTAAAAATAAATTCTCATCTGGGACTGATGGGCTTACTCTCAAAATGTTCTCTGAACTTCCAGAATGCACATTAATCTATCTTACTACTTTAATTAATGAGTCATTCCAAAAAGGAGTTTTTCCAAACTGCCTTAAGACAGCAATAATTATTCCTCTGCATAAAGGAGGAGATAAAGATCAAGCTTCGAACTATCGCCCAATTGCTCTCCTGCCCACATTATCTAAGATCATTGAAAGATTGGTTTAAAAAAGGCTTCTATCTTTTCTCCTTAAATATAAAGTACTTTCTACCCATCAATTTGGATTTCTAAGTAACAGTTGCACAAATGATGCTATGTTCGACCTTTTTAATAATGTATACTCTAGCCTGAATAACCATCACTCTACAGCTACAATTTTCTGTGATTTCTCTAAGGCTTTCGACTGTGTAAATCATAATATCTTAATTAACAAATTGCAATACTATGGATTCAGGGGAGTGCCGCTCGAATGGCTTAAGTCGTATCTTGGCAACAGAAGGCAGCTTGTGAGGATTGATACGTCTATGTCTTCTTGTAAGTTTATAAAATGTGGTGTCCCTCAGGGTTCAGTACTTGGCCCTATTTTATTTCTGGTGTTTATCAACGACATTGCAAATCTAGACATTAGCGGTAAAATCTGCCTCTTTGCGGACGATACTAGTTTCACTTGGAGCGGCCCAGATCTTACGGCACTATATGATACTATACCCAGTGACTTACGCACCATTAAATCTTGGTGCGATTCTAATCTCCTATGCCTCAACCTTTCAAAAACTAAAGTTTTGTCATATAAAAGTACTGTACCAACCTTTTGTACTTAATAACACCACTATTGACGTCGTGGACTCTATGAGATTCTTAGGACTTGTTGTGGACTACTCGTTAAAATGGGACTTGCACATCGAAGCCTTATCAAAGAAACTAAGCTCTGCCTATTTTGCGCTAAGATCAGTGTCTAAGGAATTTAACTCATCAACTTCTAGAATGGTCTATTATGCCCTTTTTGAGTCGCATCTTCGTTATGCCCTTCCATTCTGGGGTACTTGCTGCGCGACAAAATTTGATCGTATTTTCAAACTTCAAAAGAGAGCAGTTCGATACTTATTGGGACTAAACAGTAGAACTCACTGCCAGTTTCATGACAAAATTGAAGAAACTAAACTAAAACTAGTTTTAGTGAACCCTAATCGATATTTGATTTCGGAAAATTGACTATACATATAGGTATCATATTTTACGCAAAATTGTAAAATTTCCAGAGATTTTGTGCCTAAATGGTTGACTTTAGCGAAAATTTTATTCTCTTTAATTTTGCTCTCCTCAATTTTTTGCGAAAAACGCATAGTTTTCGAGATACTTACAAAATACCGATTTTGGGCGCCATCTTGGCAAGATGGCGGCGCCGGCGGCAAGTCTGGAAATGTGCATTTTATGGATTTTAGTTAGGTTGGTAGACCCCAAAACCTATAAACTTGCAAAGTTTCAAAATTTCCTGACTTTTTTCCAAGCAAAAATCCCCAATGACTGAACTATTTTAATTATTCTAAAAAATATTCAGACCAAACGTCACTCATGAGCTATAAATTATTGTGAAAATTTACTCTTGTTGATATCAAATAATTGATATCGAAATAAATATTGAAGATCTCGAAGCAAAGTAATAATATTTAATGGGATAAAGCCAGAAACAAAAAAGCTTTTCGCACCCGTATGTAGGATTTTTTACAGTCCCATTCATACTTTTATTGCATACTATATTTATTACAGACTATATTTATTACAGATTATTGTGCAATAAATAATAAATAATTTTTATATGCAATATTTGTAACAAAATAACTTTCAAATTATGCTTTACAAATTAATTAACCTTAACTTTGTAATTATTGTATAGAAAATTATTGTAAGATAGAATAATAATAATAATAGGTAATCTAAATAATAGATTGAAATAAATGACAAGAGTTTTATTTTAGTTTAATAATGGATATTTATTTACAGATTGTAAATGTATCTAAAAAGAAATAAAGCTATTGTTAGTGGGTTGTAACTATTTATATCTTTCCTTTCTTCCTAAAGGGTTCAAGAATAAATTTGGACAAGGTTAATTCAAAAATAGAACTTAAACGTTACTACCTCAAAAGGATATATAATATGTATGTATTGAGTTATTTGGCTTAATATCGATTTTATAATTATTTCCATAAATAGTTTAGGTATCTATGGCGTATCACCCGTATACTTAATATTTCTTGTCTTTGCTTACTTCCATGATGAGAACAGCACAAAAATGCTAATTAATTATTTTTCACGTAATACCTAGATCAAATAAAATTTGAAGCATATTATAAGCATTGATTCTCACTATACATTCGGTTCCCATTCCATATCCATTCCATATTCGTTCCGTATTTTTATTGTATTGACGCTATACGTAAGCTTCCGTTCCGTATCAGTTCCATACTTTTTATTGTACAATATATATCATTACGAAAGTTTTATTTTAAAAATTTGTATCTTTTGGAAAAAGGGAATAGATTTAATTAAGATGCGAAAGAATAAATAAATACCAGGAAAATTTTAACAGAGCTGGTACAAATGTAAGAACTTGACAACGCTGTTACCGATACGCTTCAGTCCGTCCGCCAAAAAAATGTATGGAAGGAAAAGATATGGAACAGAAGGGAAAAGGATCAGGAAAGTAAGAATCATTCTTAATCTGGAATGATTGAGAACAATCAATTTGAAAGTTCTCATTTCTGTTTAAATTTCGATTCAAGTATTTTTTATATATTTCAATAAATTCCTATAGATTTGAACATGCTGGTTTCCCTCTATTTTCCGTGGAATTTCTATTCTCTAAAGTCTAATATATCACTGATTTGCAGCGGACAATTAAACTTTTAGTTACGTAATCAAGGGCACGACTTTTAAATTCATTGTTGCCATGGCAAAATATTCGTCGCCGGACTGACTAACTAGAATTTAAATTTCCCGCTGGGGATTCAGGTGGTAGCTTTGCTGTAAAAAATGTCAAGTTGCCATATTTATTAATTTAGTTCCTGACATTGTCATTCGTTTTGACACTTTAGTTTTGTATTACGAGTTTTTGGTTTAAATGAATTCCGTTGTTCTCGCCTCGGTATTTTTTTACTTTATTCGATAGAAACTGACAATCTGAATAGAATGACTTTTGACATTTTCGCTTAAAAGAAAATTTTATTTTAAATTTCAATCTAGAGTCTAGAGTGCCTGGCTGTGTTAAAAACACTAATTTTTAATTAAGGAGCGTTGTAAAAATATATTTGATCTTCTAATGTCATTAGTATCTTGTCCTGGCCGGTTAAAAGATGCCCAAATCGTATTTTTAATCATATCTTAATTTTTTCAAATGGAACGAGGGTGGCTCATTAGCATATTTGGAAAAAGCATTTTTTTACGAATAATTTGGTATTTGGTACCATACACTTGGTATTTCGAGTCAAATTGTAGTTATGAATCACATGTTGCAATTTCAAATAAAACATATTCGAAAATGTCAAAAGTTGACGTGTGGTGATACTTGCTAATGATCGAAATAATAAATTTGGAAATATTTTTGAAATAACTATTGTAGAAGCCTAAAATAATTTCTTATTTTTGCGTTAGCGCTACATCTCTAGCTGTATTTAAGTAAAATAATGCCCATCCCTAATTTGTACCGCTGCAAAAGGGTAGTACCGCGAATGCTGTTCGATGTGGTGGCGCAGGGTTGCCATTTATATTATTAGTTTAAATTATTCTTTAAATGTTATTGATAACTTTCCTGAACTTTCCTTATTTCGAGCACAGTCTGGTGTGTGTTTAATTTTTGTCGTCAGAAAGATTTACTCGAATTTTTCGACATTTCCATTATGCTTCCATTCCGCTTCCATTCCAACATTCCAACCACCGCACCGGTGCGATATCCCAGGGTGGTTTTCATGTTGCTAGAAAAGTTTTTTTGTTACATTGTAAGTGGCGGAGAATAGCCCTGCGAGTAAGTTATAGTTTTTCTTCTTTTACTTTCTTTCGTATACTTAGAGAAAAAATAATTTATTATAGATGTGTCCCTTACCAACTTAAGGGGAAGAATTGGCATTTTGGGAGCAACTTTCGTTTTGGAAACGAGAACATTTTGGCAGTTTTTTTTGAGAAGATCTTAAGAGCAGCAGTAGTTTTTTGAGCCGAAGTTTTGGAGCAGTTTTTGGTTTTTCTGAATGGTTCCGTGAAGGTTCTCTTTTGGAGAATGGTGTGAACTGGCGAGTTTCCCCATTTTCTGCAATGATTTTTGAAGTTTTCTGATGGTTTGAAGCAGTTACGTAATGGATATGGGCCCAAGTACGATAATCAACACTGAGTGACTACAGCTTCAGCGCAGAAGCTAAGTACTCATTTATGTATCGTTTTAAATTCTTTTTACTCTTTTTTCTTAACTTTCTACGACCTTTTTATTGAAACCTTTTAATGAAACTTACAGAACGATTACGTTTAGTAATTTATAATTGATAATATTTAATTTAATTTTAAATTTAAAATACCATTAATTTATTGTATATTTTTTTTAATAACTACATTTTTTATTCGTTTTCAAACTGGAGTTTAAACTAATTTAATTATTAATAAATGTACATAGTTTTTAATTAAATTTTGGTGTTTTAATTTGAGATATATCATTACAGAACATCTTTACCCTGTGGTAATTTTCTTAATTTTTTAAATATCACATTAACTTGGCTTAAATTAAGTGGTGCCCAACAATATGCATAAACATTTAAATAAACCTACAACTATTGTTCACCAGACCAAGAACAGCCGTACGCTGCGGTTTTATTTTTATTTTTTAACATCCTTTTTACATAATTTTTTCTAACCTTTTAAAAAGTAGTCGCACTATGTAGTCGCTTGTTTATTTCTTGTCAATGTCAAAAAACACCCAGACAACAATTTTCATCCTAAATATCGATGTTAGGTCAGAAATTATTTTGAAAAAGCCGAAATGAAAATTGAAATTTCTACACCCCGCGCCCCGTATCTCCGAAACGAAAGGTAATTTTTAGCTTAACTTTTTTACCTTATTTTTATCTCCTGAATATGTTGTCAAAGTTTCTCTATGACAATTCGGACCACCCTGTATATATATTAACTAATATGTGGAAATATACTTACTTGTATGGAATAACCCAGTATCCATCATTACCACTGTCCATAGTAATGTTAATTTCGGAGGAAATTATGCCTTGATCTGACATAATATCTTCAACGGTGAGCTCCATTTTAATGCATACAAGTGTCCAATATCATTCTAAAACAAAATACTGGTTTTATTAAATATTATAAAATATACAGGGTGGTCCGAACTGTATTCCGGAAAATTCGCCAGCATATTCTGCAGATAAAAATAAGTAAAAAAGATCGTATAAATGTATATCGTAAAATGCTTAGTTCCTATCTTTGACTGTATTGATGTTATTACAAATTTTGTTGCAAATATTATTCCTAATCTTAAATTGAAAACGGCGTTTTGCTAGAGCGAGCAACTGTAATTTTGGAGTTAAGATTTTTTTAAAATTTTTAACCCCCTCCCATACCCCCTTACCAAACCTCCACCCCCACCAAAAACTAATGGCCAGATTCTCGGGTGCCACAGTATTTTTGTGTCAAATTTGGTTAAAATCGGTTTAGCGGTTTTTGAGTTATCGTGTTACAGACAGACGGACAAACGTACAGACAGAGAGTCACCATGAAAAAATATTTTGTATTTAGGTCATTTATGACCCAAATAAGTCATTTTGAGTGAAATTAAAAAACCTTTTTTTTTATCTTAATAGCCTACCATACCTGTTGGTATGGTCGGCTATAAATAAACACGTTGAGTAGATAGTTATTTGACTGAAAAAGTAAATTTGAGAAATTTTTATTTTTTTTAAATTAATCATAAATTTTTCTGCGAAAAAATGACGATAAAACAGTTTCTGTTGAACTTTTGACACATAAACATTTCAAATTTATGATTTCAGTCTAATAACTATTTAGTCAACATATTTAATTTATGTCAATGATTACAGGTATTGATAATTTCGATTCCAAATATCTCGAGAACCATAACCATTATTTGTAACGATTTTTACCAAGAGACCTTTTCAAGATAAAAAACTTTGTAAATGTATATTCTTTTACTCAGTAGTTTTATACAGGTAAGGACGAAAAGTTATTACTCTTTAAACCAGTTAAAAAATATGTAGGTGGTGCCCTCTACAAGTAGGAGTCACATTGACATCAAAATCAAATTTCCCATGTCAAAAAACTCTCAGACACCCAATTTTCATCCAAATATTGATGTTACTTCAGAAATTATTTGGAAAAAATCGAAATAAAAATGAAACTTCTACACCCTGTATCTCTGAAACTAAGCATTTTAGGACATACATTTATACGAAATTTTTAAATACGAAGTTTAAAAATTACGAAGTTTCCGGAATACAGTTCGGACCACCCTGTATAATATAGTAGATATTTTTAGTAAACAGTTGTAAAACTTATTTTTTATTGCACCCCTTTAGAATTTCACTCAGTTTATTTGAATATTACATGACATATTTTTCACATGTTTAAAATTTGAAAGCCCGATTCATATGCAAAATTATTATCTATTGTATGCATAATTTCATTATTTGTTAAATATGGTATTGTCTATCCTTTAAAAAAAACTGTCTCTACATTGTGTATTTCTTATTTTAAATCTTATGCCTTTGCTTACGTTTACTAAGTGCATTTATTTTAAAATCATGTAAAGATACGTACACATTTTCATAAAGTCAACTTTTTGAATATCATAAAAAATACAATAGTGTCATATGAATGCACAGGATTATGTAAACCAGATGAGGTATTAAGATATTGAAATTTTAATTAATATAAGAAATTAATAATTAATCACGAATACTAACTAATTTCTTTTGTTTATAATTTCCTGTGATAAAGATTGTTTGCAGATGTGTTTTTCCCTGTCATAATTGGTTGATGATGATATCTTTACCGATATGTTTGGAACCATAGCCTATCTTTACCAAGCCTGTCGACTTACATATTTGAATGAAAGTTAAGCCGGGACCCCATTATGTCACACGCCACACCACGTCACGCTATCCCACGTGAGCCCACGTGTGGCGACGTGGGAAAGAGTGTACACATGAGAACAGGGAGAGACGAATCGCCCATCATACGTGTAATAGCGTGGGGTGGCGTGAGCCCTAGTGTGTACGCAACACATACAAGTGGAAAAAACATACGTACAGATCTTTATGACGTGGGTGGTATGACGTAGCGTGGCGTGGCATGTGGCCTAATGGGGGCCCGGCATTAGTGTATACAGGGTGGTCCGAACTGTAATCCGGAAACTTCGGCAACATGTTTTACAGATAAAAATAAGTAAAAAAGTTCGTATAAATGTATGCCCTAAAATGCTTAGTTTTGGAGATACGGGGTGTAGAAGTTTCATTTTTATTTCGATTTTTTCCAAATAATTTCTGAAGTAACGTCAATATTTGGATGAAAATTGGTGTTTGGGAGGTTTTTGACATGAAAAATTTGATTTCGATGTCAATATGGCTCCTACTTGTAGAGGGTGCCACCTACGTATTTTTTAACTAGTTTGAAGAGTAATAACTTTTCGTCCGTAACTGTATAAAACTAGCTAGTTAAAAAATATACATTTAGGACGCTTTTTACGTAAAAAAGTCTCTTGGTAAAAATCGCTACGATTGATGGTTCTCGAGATTAGTTACGCGACTAAAATCATAAATTTGAAATGTTTTTATGCCAAAAGTTCAACAGAAACTGTTTTATCATCATTTTTTAGAAGAAACATTTATGATTAGTTTAAAAAAACAAAAAGTTCCCAAATTTCTCATTTTTTAGTCAATAATGACATGTATTGACTATTTTCATTGTAAATATCTTGAGAACGGTTGCTCGTAGCGATTTTTACCAAGAGACATTTTTTTACCTAGAAAATCACGGAAATGTATATTTTTTCACTCAGTAATTTTATACAGGTACGGACAAAAAGTTATTACTCCTCAAAACAGTTAAAAGACATGTAGGTGGCGCCCCCTACAAATAGGAGTCATATTGACATCAAAATCAAATTTCTCATCTCAAAAAACTACCAGACACCAATTTTCATCCAAATATTGACGTTACTTCAGAAATTATTTGTAAAAAATCGAAATAAAGATGAAACTTCTACACCCTGTATCTCCGAAACTACGCATTTTAGGACATACATTTATATGAACTTTTTTGCTTATTTTTATCAGTAAAATATGCTGCCGAAGTTTCCGTAATACAGTTCGGACCACCCTGTATAACTACATATTCGCTAATCTTTTTTATGTAACAATTTAAGTCCTGAGCTCCATTCAAACTTAACTTCTTTCTCTTTCTTTCTAAATATGTATTATTAAAAGGTCGATCCTGGCGTAAGTTCTGACTACTAGCACAACCTATTCATTCTATAGCCAGTCGACTTCGCTAGTTTTTTAGTACCCGCATTTCACTTGCCGTGCTTGTTCTCGTACACATGCAGGCTGTCAGAGCGCCAGTGTCGATAGGCAATTTTTATAAGAACTTCAATGCAACTCAGAATCCGACTTGTTACTATTGTTCCTACTCTGGGTACCCGCTCACTAAGGGATAGAAGGCAATGAAAAAGCAAACGATCTAGCTAGAAAAGGAGCGAATATTCCACCAACTGGACCAGAATCGTTCTGCTTTCCAAGTGGAAACTGAAGAGCCTGGAAGATTGCATCTGTAACCTGGAATGGGAATCCTCCCACGGTCTAAGACACTCAAAATAGTTCCTCAGAACTTACGACCGAGAAAAATCAAACATTTTCCTTGATTTAAGTAAAAATAATCCTCGGATTGTCACCTCAGTAGAATGAAGCTAAGAAACAATGGCGAAAGTAGATTCTGTGGGGCAAACTCATGGGAGTTATTACTAAGTGTGTCGAGACGACAACCGTTCGTACCATAAATTTTGGTACGGCTGATGTCGAAGATGGAGAGCCGTCTCTAATATAACTCGTTATAACTCAAAAAAGGGGAACACACACTACATCTGTTAGGTCGCGGTGATTAACCCCCTCTTAAATATTCTACATTCTAGTAGTGTTGGGTTTCCAATATTCCAATTCTTCGGGAATTCCAATAATCGAATGATCATCCGAGGAACCATCGATCATAACATTTTCTTTGTATATAATATATAAATTTATTATTACTTTCTTTTAATTCTATAAATAAAATAGAGTGTGTTGCATACAAGAAATTTTATTTTACATCAGGGCATGTATGAAATATTGGAAACCGAAGTTATGGCCACGATCCACGATGGTTTTTGCAGTTCTCAGTTTACAACACAACTTTTTAAGTTTAAATGTCACTTTTTCACACTTCAAGGGTTTTGTAAATAAAATTTAAATTAAACTCACAACATAGTAATAATTACTGTGAAAATGGACGCTTTAAACACTTTTCGGTACTTGTTCAATGAGGGCGGTTTAAATTTTGAAAGATTTTATAATTTTTGAAGATTCTGACTTTGACAAGAGAAAATTATTTCTGTTCTTGTTAGCGGTTGCTCTTAGCAACCGCTATATAGGAGCGCAGATCGCGTACAATGGTCGCGATCCAAAATAATTATATATTTTGGTGGGTATTCCAATCTAAACTTATTTCCTTGGAACTTAAGTGAATGATTGTTTGGTACAGGTATTCTCTGGGTACAGGTATGTTTCTTGTAGACTGATTTGACAATAAAGACAATCTCAGTCCAAGAAGATATGTCATTTGAAATGTGTATAGGTATTCCGTGAGAGAAAGATCTTCTAGAAAATGTCATGTAAAATATGTACCGTATGATCGAGAAAAAACGGCGTCAGCGATGGCTATGGAATGAAGATCGCTGTCATTTTAAATGTAAATTTATATGGGAAATGTCATTGATGTTCATTTCCCAGCCAACTGGACGCCGTTTTTTTTCGATCATACGGTATTTATTAATATCTATTTTCAACTGAATTTCGTATTTCTCCAGCAATAAATTCGTTTGAAACATTCATAATATTGTAACTGTTGATTAAATACGTTCGTAACAAATACGTATATATTTATCATAATCATTGGAGTGTAACTGGCGATCATCTTTCACCATACGTTCCTTTTTTATATAATATTTCTGTAAACTGGTGTAACGAATGTTTGACAACACAAGTACCATTTTAAATAAAAAAAAAACATTCTCTATTACGCAGTAAAGAAAAGAAAACAAACAGTTTTAAGGAAATATCTATTATATCGTTTGTTTAAAAAAGTTAAAATACTTTTTTTCTATAGCAACTGTTAAAATTGCCTTATATCTATCAAAAATAGTAGATAAAATAGTACTTTAACCGCAAGGGTAGATTAAATGATACTTTAACAGCGAGGATAGGTTAAAAGCTTTATTTCTTTTCGCACGTTTTTTAATTGCTTCCATTTTTTGAAAATGTTTGTATTCCTTTTCATAAGTTATTCGGGATTTAAATGGAAGTAGTTTGGATATGGCGTTTGTCGCCTCAGACTGAATATCTGTTGATAATTTACTTATTTCGTTTTGAGCCATTTCTGGCTCTAATTCAATCAGCAATCGACACGAAAGAGAACTAAAAAATATTGACCACAAAACATCCCCCTTTAGAACTTCGTCTATCATGTTAAGAAATGAAAGTAAATAATAAAGCGCCTCTCGTGTTTGTTCGCACTCAAAAAATTTCAATTAATGCCCATTAGCGTAACTAGCAATTTATCCTGGGGGGGGGGGGTTGAGCACAGGGGGGACCTAGCACTTTTGGTTTTTAAAAATGAAAAATAATTTTAAAAATACATTTTTTGAATAAAACGTTTACATGAATTTCTCTATCAATAAACCAGTAATTTCATAGACTTGGTTATAAAACCGTGTTCCCGTAGATTACTTAAATACCTACAAATTTTCTAAAAAAAACTAAAAATTAACACATTTTTTGAACACAACAAAATAATATTAACTAAACAAAATTAGAAAACGTCATTTTTACTGCATCACAAGCAAATAAAAATTAATACGTAGCCAACAGTCATAATTCAGGATTTCTCTGGGGGGTGCACAGCAGTACCGGGGGGGAGGGGCCCGGCACCCCCTGGCACCCCTGTAGTTACGCCAATGTTAATGCCTGTATATATTTTTAATATATTTTTTAAATTTACATTTTTTTAATTGTAAAGTAATATATTACATTTAAATGGAATATATTACAAAACAATTATGTCAATTACAGGATTACAAGTTTGTTTTCTAACATTTTTTAAATAAAACGAATTATAAAATTTTAATATATGTATATTTGTTCGTAGGTATGAAAAAAGTAAAATATAAAATGGACAAACGCTTACTTACATTGCAATAAAACTTCCACTTTTAGTTTTGCAATTCAAACGCAATATTTCTTATTTCACAAATAAAAATATCCGACAACACTAAAATCAATGAAACTTCCGCGGCTGACAACGAAAACTGAAAAATATAATGGCACTTTTTGTTTTTGACCTGCATATCAACATTATGCTGTACTATTATGTGTTTTGTTGTTGAAATAATATAAAATATCTAATAACTTGTAAATTTTAATATTTTAACATTTATCAAGATGACATTTTAGACGGCAACTGACCTATATGTCATAATATTTGAATCTTAAATATGTATGTAATATAATTTAAATTACTATAATGCAACTTTATACTAAGAAAACATTTATACATTCACAAAATACAACAAAGTCTAATAATATAGTTTGAAAACAATGAATATTGAATTAAAATTGAAAAAGTTAAGCGCGACCCCTTGTGTCAAAATTAGATTATTAAATTTACGCAATTTTTACACTATTTGATTACCAGTGGCGCCTCTAGTGTTTCTTCGGATTCTAAAAAAAATGTTCTAAACTGACAAGTAAAGAGACAGCTTTATTTGTTTGTCAAATTACATAGAAACCAACGCCAACCCAGCACAATATTTTTTCTTCTTGTAATAAATTCCTTGAAATAATAATTTCTGAATATTTTTTAAAACGTAACTCGCTATGGAAAAAACTATTGTTTTATACACGACGATAAAATTGCATTATCGTCTCCCGAACTTAATTCACTCGATCCCCTTCGTGAATTAATCTTTTCGGTCGACGATAAAATACCATTTTATCGTCTTGTATAAAACATAACTATAAAAAATAGACACATATGTTTTAACAGTTTTTTTTTAATCTAATTTAAATATGTATTTTGTGTTTTAAATTTCATTATTCTGAACATGAATAATAAACCATATGCAATTCTTTGCATTGTAAAGTAAAGAATTAATGCTGAGAGTTTTACGGACAATCACTATGGTAATGTTGCCCTAGTTAGATAAAATTATGCAATTTTGGCAAGCCGTATAAATAGTCATATTTCGTGTGATTTAGTAAACAGCGCTGGAAAATGCATATTTATATCGTATACAAGAAAATAAACCTGCTCTAAGTATCGTAATAATTTGAAACCAACTGAAAACTAAATAATTTTGAATTGAATAAAATATGTTATGTGATTAATATTTTAGGTCAAGTTGTTTTATTATTATTTTATATGAGTACTAGCGTGTACCAGCGACTTCGCTCGCGTCGAATTAATCATTTGTAATGGTGATGATAAAGCAAAGCAAGAATTTCCATTAACATACAAACTGGATAAAATTTTCTCACATTTATGTCAGCATGAGAAAAAACAATATGGCGATATTATTATATAACTTGGTAATATTTGAGGGGTAGTTTCATCTCGTTGGAATTTGACTTTCGAAAAATCCGTTTGCCAAAAATAAGCTTTTTACGTCAAGCAGTTTAAGCAGAATCGTGGTTAAGAAATACCCAACTTTTTGGAACACCTTGTATGATTTTTTAAAAAATTTCAAAATATGAAAAAAAACAAATAAATTATGCTTGTCCAAGCGTTTTCCCGAATGACTAACCGTTTTTTAAATAACAAATATTGTAATTACAGTTGAGGGTTGGAACCTTTAGTGTTACACAGCAAAATAAAAACACTAAATCACCACAATACACCAAAACACTTTTACTTTTACACTGGACACTTAGCGAAACGCGCGTCCAGTGTAAAAGTAAAAGTGTTTTGGTGTATTGTGCAAATATTGTAATATTTGAGGGGCGTTTTCACCCTCTTGGAATTTGAGATTCGAGAAACCTCTCCTTATCGAACCTCTACACCCCACAGTCAGTCCGTTTGTCAAAAATCAGCTTTAAACGTCAAGCAGTTTAAGCAGAATCGTGATTACTCAATGGTCATATTTCATGAAACACCCTCTATAAATTTATAAAAAATCTTAAAATATGTAAAACAACAAAATAAAATATACGTGTTTAAGAGTTTTTCCGAAAAACTCACCGGTTTTTAAATAAAAAATATTTTAATATTTGAGGGATAGTTTCACCCCCTTAGAATTCGTGTTTCGAAAAATCTCTTCTTATCGAACCTCTACACCTTAAAGTCAATCTGTTTTCCAAAAATCAGCTTTTTACGTTAAACGCTTTAAGCAGGATAGTGATTAATCAATGACCAGATTTCTCGCAACACCCTGTATACATTTTTAAAAAATCTTAAAATGTGTAAAAAGAAACAAAATAAAATATACGTGTTTAAGCGTTTTTTTCGGAAACTTGACCGTTAAAAATGAAACTTTCTATCTGTCAATTATATGAGGGAAAACAAAATGTTAATATTTTGGTGAAAGTTTCAACCACCCTTTGGAATATTTGCAATGAATTTAAATGAGGAGAGGACGCATCTCCTCTCCAAACTTGAGGAGATGCGTCCAGCGGGTCCAGGTAGACGTGGCAGGAGCGTGGCACGTTTAGTGGGTAGAGTGTCCTCCAGGCAGCTTAAGGAGAGATTGAGTCCCACACTCCGTACGTAAAGGTATTTTACACCTCCAAAAAAAAATGAATTTAAAGATCACTTTAAGACAGTAACGATTTACAGCAGTTTTAGCATTTAGGCTGTATTCCTTCTTCTTTTCAATGGAGTTTAATGTTGAAAAGTAGGTACTTAAAATTAATAAACTGTTAAACTCGTTAGACAGCTCAAGTGAAGATTTGCAGGTACAATATTAAAACAGATCAATAATAAATAAACAAATCTAATCAATATTTATATTTTTATAGCTTACAAAAGATTCACGATTACTTGTTGTCTTGTTTTTCGTGTTTTCTTTAAAATGTTCCTGACTTTAAGAAACAATGGCTGCATGATAAGTTTAAATTGTTCTAAAAAATAATTCTATTTAGTTAATGAAATTTATTTACCTTTACTGCCTACCTCCAATGCTTTTGGATGTAAATACAAAATATTATTACAAATTTTAGAAATTAAATGAGAATTTCACTCGAACTTCCAATATTTGCTTGATTTCTGTGACATAAATGACATTGATCACATTGATTGACAAACAAAACCAGAAAAACTAGTCTTCTCGCTCTGGTTAATTTGGTGACAGTTATAACCGATTTTTTCAGGAACCGTGTTCCGTAATAAGAAAACATTCAGGAAACGGATAGAAACGGAACATTAAACCATAACCAAGGTAGGCAACGGAATACGCCCTTAGTGTATATTGTTTTTGTAATGTCACTGTCATTGAAAAGTCATATTATTATTGTTCATTGACGTTTACTCTAGTAGAGATGGTTTTAAGTTCTAAAGTATCGGCTATTGCAGCTTTAATATTGATCATGGTAGAGATCAACTTTTAGACTTAAAACCATATCTGCTAGAGTAACTGTCCAACAGACAAAAATAATATGATTTTTCAAAGACAGTGACATTACATAAATCATAAACACTATTTTATTCAAAGATTTTATAGGTCTGTTGACTAGGGCCAAAAGCAAAGTCGTGGCTTTAAAGTAAATAATTCGAAAAAATGTTAGTGTCTCCTTCAAAAGCGAGTATCTGCAAAAAAAATAAAGCCATTGAGATGAATAAAAAAACAAACTATCGAGAAAAGATACACTTAGATGATAAAGTGATTTTCAAATTCCTTGCTTTGTTAAAGTACTCCATTGCTTTGTCCATATAAAGTGTTTCAAACATTCACCAAAATATCATCATTTTGTTTTTCCTTGTATAATTGACAGATGGCAACTTTCAGTTTTAATTTAGAAAGATATACTAAAAAGTCAAATAATTTAGCTACAAATTGCTTAAAAAATCATCAAAATCGGTCGACTAGAACACACGTTGTTACGTTTTTCGTCGGTTCCGTGTGGATAGAAAGTCACAATTTATTTAAACACAATTTATTCTACACTAAGTAACAAAAACAATAACGATAAAAGACTTAAAGAACTATTTACAAACTATTTATAACTATTCATCTAGAAAGAATTTATTTTGAATTTAGCGCGGCAACTGTACTGTCTATTTGTTTCTGTCCTCCTTAGGCTACACTTAAAAAGAGGCCAAGGCGTCGGCTTATATACCCACAGCTTTGCCACAGCTAAACAGTTCTCGAATAATCCGTTAGACGTTAAATCATTAGGTGCATAGAGAAGGTTCAGAATGTTCTCGTATGTACTCCTCCATTCCAGTGGAACTCGATTGTTCTCGAACGTTCGAATGAATCATTACGGTGTCTATTCTTTAATGCGATATTAAGGTAATATGGGGGCGGGACATATTAGTTAGTTAGGTTATGCCGAGTCCACACGGGTCCGCAACAATTTAAAACTTTAAAATACACGATCATTTTAAGGTGCCCGTTTTTCGTGCCGGTGAGGGTATTATAGGTACATATGCCAAACATTTTCTTGCATCAGAAATACTGCAAGTTATAATCCTACTTAAGAGTCTATTACGCTGTATTTTCGGGTCAGTCTTAGCCCACGGCCACACAGAAAGCGTTTTTTGCGTTTTTAGCGTGAAGCGTCTTTAGCGACTAAAACAAAATAACAGGATTATGTAGGAGTGGCCCCACCAAAAGCGTGTAGCGTTCGGCGGGTCTCGCAAAAAACGCAAATGAAAACAAATCAGTTTGTTTTCTGTAGCGTCTTTAGCGTTGTCTAAGATGAGATCCCGTCATTGGCGGATGTTATATTTAATAATACAATAAAAATAAATTAAATAGTATGCATTTTTTTCATTTTAGGGTATTATCTAAAAATATTTTTATAAAGAGCATCTACTGTTTAGGGAGATTCTATTAAATTCAAAAATTTGAAGGAAATGTTTGAAAAAGTGTAGTTTGAAATGTTGAAAAAGTAATAAATTAAAGAAATATTTTCTTACGCGCAAAAAATAGTTTTTTACGTGTAACAAATACTTTTTTACACGAAAAAAATATTTTTTTGCGTAACAAAGGGTTTTTTACCAGAACCAATAAGTTTTTGACGCGTAAAAAAATATTTTTTTACGGATAACAAATAGTTTTTTACACGCAAATATTTTTTTTTGGGGTAATTTTTTTTTTACCGGAAAAAATAAATTTTGACCCGTAAAAATTAGTTTTTACGTGTAACAAATAGTTTTTTACACGTAAAAAATATTTTTTTTTGCGTAAGAAAGGTTTTCTACCAGAAACAATAAGTTTTTGACGCGTAAAAAAAGAGTTTTTTACGTGTAACAAATAGATTTTTACACGTAACAAATAGTTTTCTACCAGTAACAAATAGTTTTATACGCGTAAAAAATAGTTTTCTACCAGTAACAAATAGTTTTATACGCGTAAAATATAGTTTGTTACGTGTAACAGTTTTATTCGGGAAAATAATAAAAATAGTTTTTTACGTGTAACAAATGTTTTTTTACGCGTAATAATTTGATTCACTTTTACAAAATTTGTATTAAAATATCAATATTTTTGATAAACACGGAGACTGCTCACAAATACACGTCGCGTCACTACGTATTTCTAAGCCCTTAACACGTTTCGTTACAACGAGCTCGTGTGTCAGGGCCGTCTCACTAGCTCGTATGTCACGGCCTTGAATTTTTACTCCCAGCGCGCGTTTCACTCCAAAATATAAATCATGTCCTAAAATTGCATTAGCAACTAGAGATATTTACTATTCTGTTATATAATTATAATTATTTATTATATTATAATTATAACAAGTACTAACCACAACACTACAACATAAAAAAACTATACACATATAAACTAAAATTCGTAAAATAAATGGCAAATAATAATTATTATTTTTACACACACCACTGGCACTAGCAGTAGATTGTGTTTGTCTCCGAATATAAGCCCCGGCCCGTCCACAATTCAATCCCAGCATCTTTTATCTTCGTCTCTTCAACGCTAACGGCGCCGATCTCGCCTATCTCTTTCTCACAGGATTGATTGTTGGACGGACCGGGAATCCACGAGCTTGCGACGTTATTAATTGACATCTTGATAGAAACTGCAAACCTGTCGCGTCTTTTGCGTGTTTTTAATGGACACAAATAAAAAAAAACGCTTCAAACGGTAAAATCGCAAAAAGCGCTTGAGACGCAAAAAACGCAAAACGCTTAAAACGCTTTCTGTGTGGCCGTGGACTTAGGGGTCGGGGTAAAGCAGGTGTGTGGCCGAAGGAAACATATATTTTATTTTAAAAATCTGCCTAAGGCTTAGCCCGATCCTGTCGTGTTAAGCTACACCCAAAATGTCAAACACATGTGCTTTGATTAAAGCTTCATTAATGTTTGTAGAGCTTCAGCATTTGCCATAAAATAGCGAGCAATTTGTTACAAAACCATATTAATTATATATCACTGTAATCATAAAACTTCAATCTATTTTCGTATTGTAACGGAATTTTAAACTATGTCTTTATTTTCGAGAAAATTTAGTCCAAACATAAGGAATATTTTCTTGATGTTTGACCATGAAAATCTTAAAAATAAAAAATTTGTCTAAAAATGTGCTACAATACGGATATAGTAAAATTCTTTATCTTTAATTTCCTTCTTCATTTATGTAAAAATGCGTAGCCAGTTTACATAAAACATAAAACGTTAAATGCCGAACACTTATTTTGCTACTTTTTCGGACTATTGAAATGGACTCTTAAAGCAAAGTTTTTCAGTACACTTTGCGGAATGTATTCGGCATATTTCGGAACAAATAATACATTTGAATTACTGAATTTATTCCAAGTTAGTGAGTCGCATTCTATAGAGATTTTTTTATAATAGTGTAATACAAATAAACCGTTTTGTAATGCGTTAAGCCCCATACTCACTATACGCTGATTCGTCGATGCGTCGATGCTTTTCGCCATTCAATACCCGCTATTTGTTAATGTTCCGATTTGATGCGTCGATGATTCGATGCTCGCATAATGGCTTTGATGTGGTTCGACGATGCGATTGGTTAGTTCATTTGGAAATTAGTCCATTGTGTTCGTGACTTCTCTTTGAACAGCGGCTCAACGCATTGCATCGTCGCATCAAATCGACGCATCAACGTATAGTGACTATGTGGTTACTAGACAAACTGGCGAACCGCAGGAACGCCTACCTACTGAGTATGGAGCTTTCCTATATTTTTATGTAAATATTCATGTGTTACGTATTTTTAGAATCATAGATGCGGAGTGTTTGTCAGATCAGTTGGAAATAAAATAAGTTTAAAATAAATTGATTTAAAATGCTTGTTTCGAGCCATAATAGAGAATTAATAATCGATAAGAATGCATGTACCACTTTGCATTAAATTGAGTTCAATTTATTTGTACATGGAAGATTAAAAATATATTGATTAATTATTTTTATTTAAACATTTGCAGCATTTGTATGATCGAAAAAAAACGGCGCCCAGTTAGGTTGGAAATGACGATCGATGACATTCCTCATATAATTTTAAATATAAAATGACAGGGTGATACCGTTTTTTTTCGATCATATTGTATTACAAGCATAATATATTTAATTTTCAATGTTCGTATCGCTCATTTTTCAACACACATTGGCTTAATAAATTTAATATTATGACACTAGCTGACTCGGGTAATTTTGTATCGCCTTAAGATTGATTCTCACTATATCTTCCATTTCCATTCCATATCCATTCCATATCCGTTCCGTATTTTTTATTGTATTGACGCTATACGTAAGCTTCCGTTCCGTATCAGTTCTATACTTTTTGTAGAATTTATATCATTACGAAAGTTTTATTTTAAAAATTTGTATCTTTTGAAAAAGGTAATAGATTTAATTAAGAGGTGAAAGAATAAATAAATATCAGCAGAATGTTAACAGAGCTAGTATAAACTAGGGTTTCTGGAATCGGAGCCGTTTGTCGGAACCGGGAATGTCGGCACCACGCCTCTAAGGAACCGGGATTTCCCGGTTTTTCGGTACTTTCGGTACTGGCTAGTTTTTTGTTCAATGACGGCACATTTCATCAATCAGAAAACAAGGGATGATTTTCAAAAATAAAATAGATAGAAGTATGTGTTTTTTAATGAAAATAATTATTAAAAAATCAGTCAAAAAATGCAAATTCCTATAAAAACAACATAAAATATAACTAATAAATTTAGCAGCACTATTTATTTGATAAGAGTTTGATTTCGACCGCTGGAAAGTATCAATGAACTTTCGCATGTAACAAAATATTTTTTTAATCAGTAAAAAAAAATTCGGTACCGAAAGAACCGGGAATTTTTATTTCTAGTCCCGGTGAAAATCATGATACTTTCGAGACCGGGATTTCCCGGTTCTGAAGCCTAATCAACACAAATGAACACAAGTGAAGGAAAAACGAAAAAAAAAATAGAAAACTTAAAATTTACACCAAACAACATAAACCAACTTATAACTAAAAAAAAATTTCAATTAAAAATGCAAATGTCTATAAAAACATAACATAAAAAATATAACTAATATATTGAGCAACATAATACTTAATAATAAAATAACATATCTAAACTTCAATAATTGTTAATAAGCATTATAGAAACTTCAAAAGAACTTCAGAAGTAAGAACAATAAGAGATAACATCACTATTTATTTAGAAGAGTTTGATTTCGACCGCTAGAAAGTACAATGAATTTTCGCATGTAACCGGCACCGAAAGTACCGAAAGAACTGGGAATTTTTATTTCGAGTCCCGGTTCTTTGACGTCTCAAAAGAACCGGGAATTCTCCGAATTCCTGGTACTTTCGGTAAAAAACTGATTGTTCTACTCATTTAAATGATATAATATTTAATGTAAACGGAATGGAAACGAAAGGTAGCTGATACGGAAGGTATAGTGATAATCAACCTTTACATTGAAGTGAAGTGAAATATGGAATTATTGTATTAAAACTAAAAGAGTTTCGGACTTCCATTGTCTTTATTTATTTTGCTTACACAACGTTTCGGTCAGAAGTGTCACTGACCGTTATCAAGTGTTCACACTTCTTACGTTCACATCAAATCACACTGTAAATACTTCTAACCGAAACGTTGTGTAAGCAAAATAAATAAATACAATGGAAGTCCGAAAGTCTTTTAGTTTTAATACTGAATCATTGTCTACCACATTCAAAGTATAACGATGGAATGATTGATTCCAGACTTCACTTTGCTAAATTTTTATCAAAGCCACCTATAGGCCAGTCGTTTAAGACATCCCAGATCGCAAACGGGACTGTATCTACGATTTTTTTATATATTGTTAGGACCCATGAGACTAAGTTATGCCCAATTTTGCAACCCTCAAAACCCTTTGCTACTCCGGTATACTCAAAAAAACCCAAAATTTTGGTACTTATTTCAGTTTTTTGAAAAAAACTATGTTAAGACAGCATTTTTCAAATTTAATTGTTCTATACTTTTATAAAGTCAACTAAATTTCCTATAATTTAAGCCCAACCCGAACCCTCTAGGCCAATTGTTCAAATACAGCCAATCAAATATCGGCAATTTTTTTGAAAAACTAAAAATTTATGAGTACGGTCACATTCCAAAACACGTATCGGGTAAACTAATGGCTCTAGAGAAAAATCATGAGAAATAGAGTTGTAGAGAATTTATTCAGCTTTAATTTGACGTAGGAATGAGGCCGCTAGACGTCGTATTTTGCTCAAAAACCAAAATATAGTAAAACATCGAAGTTTGGGGGGTATCATGAAAACATATTTTATTAAACGTAATTAAAAATAAACAACATTAATATAATATGTATAAATTATAAAATATAATACAAAAACCCTACTTTACTTGGCCCTCTTAGAAGGACCGGGCCCCATTCATTCCGGATCAGTCGGAGAAGGGAGAGGAGGAGGAGGAAGGACATTCTCTGACGATGGAGGTGGGTCCTCCAATGTTAAATCGTCTAATTCCTCGTTCTCCTCATCCAAGATGATGCGAGCAACGTTGCTGCAGCTTCGCCCTTGGTAAAAGGAAAAGAGGATGGAGCACTTCAGTCCTGCTTTTCTGCAAGTGCAGGATCCTATGCAGCCTTTCTTGCATTTGCAAGCAACCATCTTAAGCAGGTTTTGAGGGGCGGGCTCTGCACGCATAGTTATTGCCATAAGCCCCTGTTGACTGGTGGTCCATCCCCAGTCGGATGGATTTTTCTCGACCTCCAATCATTTTTGGACCTGGTGGTAGGTTCTCCAGAAATTATATTTGGCAGTTTCTGTAGTTGGGGGGAGGCGGGCAAGGTTTATTTTGGCCATTCCTGCCGATTTTACGAATGCCAAGTATCGCATGCTGTTCAGCGTGCCCTGATTCCCTCCATAGAGGTTCAACAAAATCTTCTAGCCAGCATTTCCTACTTCTTCCTGCGTCGAGTTTGGGTCAAAGAAAATGGTGGCGAGGTCTATCCAGTGGGGATTTTTTTGTAGACATTCGCACAACTTCATTTTGCCTTGCCAGAAAAGAGCAGAAGTGGTGTCACACCCACTGATTGCATGCAGAAACAAAACCATCTCTCCTGGAAGCTGCATTTTTCCACTTAAGAAAGAATTTGCCTCATATTGAGCGCACTCAGATCCACCTCTACCGTCTTTCTGGAAATAGACGTTTGTTTGTCCACAGCTGAAGCCATTTAGGAGGACCAGTAAATCAACATCCTCCCCCTGATAAAAACTTGGTCGTACGATGAAATCTTGGAGAGGGCAGTTCTCAGTATCTCAGCATCGGCGTCTTCTAGTGATTGATGTACCTCGATACCCTCTCTCCCAAATTCGGTACACATCATGGTGATCAGTCGGCGTTTGTACGATTCATTTGAGAACACTTTTGCTTGAGGCACTTTGATGAATGTCGCTTCATCAAACAAAATGTCACCACAGGAAAGAGAAGCAGATCGCCGCAGACGTTCAGCTGATTTAGTGTTTTTCATAGCCGCATCTTGTGGGTATTCATCAAAAACCACTGCAACATTTTACCAAAGTTGTTTAAAACGTAGCTGACGTATCCAACCACAATATCTCTGACTGAATGATTTCGATGCAAGACTACCTTGTGCAGGAGGTAACCACCATCGACCACTGTGAACGCCTTGTTTCCTGGGATAATGTTTTTAGCGAGCGGTGTAAATGCTGAATAGAAGGAAGATTTAGTACCCTTGCGCATTCCTTCTTCAGTGAACAATTTTTTTGTTTTTGAGGAAAATGCGACACCTAGCGGCCTTATTCTTACATCAAATTAAAGCTGAATAAATTCTCTACAACTTTATTCCTTATGACTTTTCTCTAGAGCCATTAGTTTAGGCGATACGTGCTTTGGAATGTGACCGTACTCATACATTTTTAGTTTTTCAAAAAATAGCCGATATTTGATTGGCTGTATTTTGACAACGAATTGGCCTAGAGGGTTCGGGTTGGGCTTAAATTGTAGAAAATTTAGTTGACTTTATAAAAGTATAGAACAATTAAATTTAAAAAATACTTTCTAACATAGTTTTTTGAAAAAAACTTAAATAAGTACCAAAATTTTGGGTTTTTTGAGTATACCGGAGTAGCAAAGGGTTTTGAGGGTTGCAAAATTGGGCATAACTTAGTCTCATGGGTCCTAACAATATATTAAAAAATGGTAGATACAGTCCCGTTTGCGATGTTAGCCTTTTTAAATGTCTTAGATGACTGGCCTACTAATGATAATTTCCCTTATATTTTATTATTGAAAGAGCCATATTAATTCAGGGAATATCTGCGATACGATTGAAAATTTAGGAACACATTAAATACAAAAAATGTTCGTTTTTCAATTCTACATCTAAAAGAAAAATAATATACGGAGTGTTTATTTAAAAAAATAAGATAGAGCATTTTAAATATCCCAATTTTGTTCACGCCATAAAAAATATCCCTGTATATGATAATGTGAGTTTTCTTTTAAGGATTTATTCTGTTGTCCTTAAGCATTAATAAAGTTAAATTAACTCCAGTTTGTAATTTGTAATCACTTTTCGGACATACTATGTTTAAAATGGATGCAGTTTTTCTTAAATTAGTTAAAAACGACTTGCTCAAAATTGTTCAAATTTGTCAAGTATTTTCAGCATACCCAGACCTTTAAATCCTTATTTATGACTTCGCTGTAAAATCAATAGGAGAGCGAATATTTGGACTTTAAAAATCTTCATGGGATTCCAATGCCCTGCATAAAAGGCTTATTAATAGTGTGATTAAAATATTTTAATTGAAAACTTATGGCTATGATTTCAATTAAAATTCATGTATGATTCTCATGTATGATTTCTAACTTATATACCTTTTTTTTTCAAACAAAACTAAAATGTAAACGTTGTATTTTATCCAATGAACAACAGTGAACATTTAAATTGGACACACTTTACCCTTTCTATAGTGTAAATGTTAAAGTTAAAAGTATATTTATAAAAATTACTTTGAAAAATACCAAGTCATTATAAGCTTGTGTTTTAAGAAATTTACCTATCTGTTTAATTCATTAATATTCATAAATCAATAATCTTAAACAGTTTAAGACTAAACTAATGATATAATAATGATATCATGAATTTTTAATAAAAACTGCACTTAATATTATTAAAAATAATGTTATTAGGAGATTATTAGTTTCTAAATTTCGGGATCGGGATCCCGTTTTGAAATGCCGGGATAAGAACCTATAGTTCCGAGATCCCGGGATTGACTAACAGAATGAGAAATTTAATTTAAGGAATACTTGCAAAAAATGCAGTCACATATATCAAAAAGAAAATGAGAAAAGAGCCTTATTAAAATAGAGTAAACAAAGTAACATTCATATTTACTAAGTAAAAAAAATACAATTATTATTCTTAAAAATAAATAAAATATAGCAAACACGAAAATATAACTTTTAGATATTGCTGCTTAGTATAAATTAACTATTAGTTATAAAATTAAAAAGTATTATACAGGGGGAGTCTTAAATAAGTGCAAATATTTTATGGGTAGTATATTTGTACCCCAGAAACACGTCTATGAGATTTATTTCGCGAAAAATAAATTTAAAAATTTGGAATTTTTCCATTTTTTTTTATTTTAGTTAAAAAATATAATATCTTGAAAATATGGCAACCTATGTAGGTAGTAGATAAAATTTACAAGAAAGAAAACGCAGAAAAGATCCAGTGGTTCTCAAAATTTAAGCAACAAATTATTTTTTTTAAATCATTTAAGATTGGGAATAAGAACGAAGATTGGGAAAAATTATAACACCGTGGTCGACCGGAATTTTTTTTCTGAAAAAAACTGATTTTCGGCTAAATGACCGAAAACTCATTTTTTCGCAAATATCTTCCAAAATATGCATGATATTTCAGACGAATTGGTGAAGGTAGTCCATTATATCCAAAAAAATGGACCAATGAAAAGGAAGAATGGACAAGGAAAAATGGACAAGAACAAAGAACAATATACTCTGAAAGAGTTGTAAGATATTGCATCAGGTCATTTTGAATTTGCATCATTGATTTCCAACTCCTCATTGATGTTTGTAACGTTTTTAGTTCGTTACATGTCTTTTTTATATATGATATATGATGTCTGGCGTATCGTCACCCGATTCCGTATCGTTCAGGCCTGATAATTTGTTACTTCTAACGTTCTCAGGTCGACAATCCTGCGCTGCTCTGTGGGCATTTATTTCCAAGGTTTCGCTCTCCGCGAGGTAACGTCACATAAATGTCACTTTTGGTCTGGCCTCTGGCCGGACGGTCGCCATCAGTCCCAGCTTTTAGACATGGTAATTTAAAGGCTGTACTAAAATGTCGTTAATGACGTCGTTGATGAGACACACTTGACGGTTTTATGAAATATAGGAATTTTATAAGGACTAACCAACGCTATCCACGCCACCAAATAACCAACTTAACCAACGCAACTAACCTTGACACTTATATAAAAAACAAATATAAATTAGTAAAAACCAACCAACCCCACCAAATAACCAACTAACCAATGAATTAACACCCTCCAAATAACCACGCTAACCAACCCGCCAAATAACTAAACCAATCCAACCAAAAAAAGTGAAACCAATGCAATAAGATCACGCTATAAGCAAAAAAAAATATAAAAATGTCTTGGTTCGGCGTGAAATTTGAACCACGGACCTTTCGGTCACGAAGCAATAGCCTCAGCCACGGAGCCACGAGCACCTGTGGCTCCGTGGCTGAGGCTATTGCAAAATGCCTATCGCTAGACATTACTTTCCGCCGACATCACTGACGTCATAATATCTATCTATTAACGGCATTTTAGTAGGCTACCGTTTAACGGCTGTTTAAGTACATCGTAATTTAAAATTTAAATCTTGCTGTCAAAATCTGAATCAGCTGCTATTTCCGAAGCTACAGGGTAGAGTTTTGGATTGGCTCAACTCAACTCGTATTTGGTGTTTGTTGGCACGTTGGTTTTCTTTTGTCCTCCAGAATGTTAAATGGAAGAAAGGACAGTTTCTTTGTTTATTATTGAGCCCTCGGAAGTATTTCGAGGGTCCAAGTTACGGACAGATGTCCAAGGTATGGATGGATGTCCAAGGTACGGGCATTATCCAAGGTCCTAGTAGTGTTCCAAGGTACGGGTAGTGTTCCAAGGTACGGACATTATCCTATGGTTGGATGCCCTATATACGGGTAGTTTTCCTATGTACGGATGTCCTATGGACGAGTGTCCCATGTAGGGATGGTTTATCTTATGTATAGAGTGCCCCAGTATGGATGTACCCGTAAGCTCCATGCTGCTTTACTCTTATTTTCAAGCCTAGCTGATAGTTACGGCTATATGGGTTCATGGTGTCCTCATCCTGGCCCCTTTTGTTGTATTGGCCAAGAGTAAAGTCGAGAGTGCATATATACAAGCCCACCTCACGCTGTTACTGTTTAAACAGGATTACTTAAAAAACAAGCAGCTAAGTTTAGATTTAAGTTCTGGTTCTTATGTTTTACATTTTCAATCTTAATAATATCGTACAGACTTTACACTTAGTGGTTAAATTACTTGTGTCAGATTAGTATTTTTAATAGATTTAGATCTTAGGTTTCATTACGAACATATCTTGTAATAGTATTACTTTCTGTATATATCTATTGCGTTATTTTAAAGATGAATAACTGAACAGATTCTAGAATCTACGGGTTGCAACATCTCAGATTTAATATCGTATAAAATTTAACAAATTAATTAAAGTAATGTTACCTTTTATACACATTTTCTATGGCCTAATCTATATGGCATTTTTCTATAGCCTTTTTCATTAAACATATTTAGTACTATTTATAACCATTACTTTCTTCGACATATAACCCACTATAATATAATTATTAAAATTTTACAATGTTATTTACCATCAAATAACATCATGTATAAATATAGTCATTAGTTTTAAGTAATATACAACTGTGTTTTCTTTCTCTGTTCATGCCTGGCGCCCAATATGTGATTTTTGATTTTTTTTTGAGTTTTTCTCGAGTGAAATACCTTATCCACGACTGCTCTCCGATGAAAAGCTGCCGTTCGCAGTGGTAGTTTTTTAAAAAACGTTATATGTTTGTTATATAAAAGGGGGAGCATCAATTTTTATTGCCTTTTCAATAAAAACGACTTCAAATAGTTTTCGTTCTTTATTCTCCAATTTTGTGTATCACTTAATATTATTAATCGTATCAACTAACTACCCATAATTTTATGTTCTATGCTTCCAGGAAGGAGTTGTCAACCTAGTTTTTGGCGCGAAATTTAAATAATTCTTACAGTTACTTATCTTTAAAGTTATTTCGCAGTTTTCTTTTGTTTACGACACGTTCCGGAAATCCCAAAAAAGTGAAAAAAAAACACTCACGAATAGTTGTTTTTTATTAAAATGTGATTAAACAATAACTTCAAACTTTCTGAGTTGCTTAAAGAGACTCTAAGAACAACCCTTTAAAAAATTTTCACAAATCAGCTATTATTAGTGAAAATATGAATAAGATTATGATTATTGTAACGATTTTTTTCTTTCACAATTTTTTTCTTTCTGCCTACTAATATGAATAAGTTTGTAAAAATCTGAAAATTTCTGGGTTAAGGAACGTTTGCCCGGTTTTTTTATTATCAGAAAATATGACAAAATTCAACAAATTCTAAAATGTGATAGCTGTTGATTCTATCTTTTAAATGAACTTTGAATCATCAAAAAATATTCAATTTTAGCCGTTATTAAACAATTTGTCCTATCAATCAATGATACGCTTATGAAAACTATCTCCGGAACGTTAAGACTTGGAGAGAAAATTCAGGGATCATCGAATATCTCAATAACTACTAATTCTACGTAAAATATGATAAGGGATTTTGTAGATAATTACCTAAGCTTTACTTTTTATCCCAAGAAAAATTTTGTAAAATGCATTTTTTGCCAGATATTTGCGAAAAACTGATTTTTCGGCCATTTGGGTCATTTTTTCGGCCAAATTTTTTCGGCCGAGCAATTTGT
>NW_022147148.1:721365-770066 GCF_002938485.1 Sitophilus oryzae
ATAAATAAGGATTTAAAGGTCTGGGTATGCTGAAAATACTTGACAAATTTGAACAATTTTGAGCAAGTCGTTTTTAACTAATTTAAGAAAAACTGCATCCATTTTAAACATAGTATGTCCGAAAAGTGATTACAAATTACAAACTGGAGTTAATTTCCTCAGCCACGAGCACCTGTGGCTCCGTGGCTGAGGCTATTGCAAAATGCCTATCGCTAGACATTACTTTCCGCCGACATCACTGACGTCATAATATCTATCTATTAACGGCATTTTAGTAGGCTACCGTTTAACGGCTGTTTAAGTACATCGTAATTTAAAATTTAAATCTTGCTGTAAAATCTGAATCAGCTGCTATTTCGAAGCTACAGGGTAGAGTTTTGGATTGGCTCAACTCAACTCGTATTTGGTGTTTGTTGGCACGTTGGTTTTCTTTTGTCCTCCAGAATGTTAAATGGAAGAAAGGACAGTTTCTTTGTTTATTATTGAGCCCTCGGAAGTATTTCGAGGGTCCAAGTTACGGACAGATGTCCAAGGTATGGATGGATGTCCAAGATACGGGCATTATCCAAGGTCCTAGTAGCGTTCCAAGGTACGGGTAGTGTTCCAAGGTACGGACATTATCCTATGGTTGGATTCCCTATATACGGGTAGTTTTCCTATGTACGGATGTCCTATGGACGAGTGTCCCATGTAGGGATGATTTATCTTATGTATAGAGTGCCCCAGTATGGATGTAGCCGTAAGCCCCATGCTGCTTTGCTCTTATTTTCAAGCCTAGCTGATAGTTACGGCTATATGGGTTGATGGTGTCCTCATCCTGGCCCCTTTTGTTGTATTGGCCAATAGTAAAGCCGAGAGTGCATAGATACAAGCCCACCTCACGCTGTTACTGTTTGAACAGGATTACTTAGATTAGAACAAGCAGCTAAGTTTAGATTTAAGTTCTAGTTCTTATGTTTTACATTTTCAATCTTAATAATATCGTACAGACTTTACACTTAGTGGTTAAATTACTTGTGTCAGATTAGTATTTGAAATAGATTTAGATCTTAGGTTTCATTACGAGCATATCTTGTAATAGTATTACTTTCTGTATATATCTATTGCTTGATTTTAAAGATGAATAACTGAACAGATTCTAGAATCTACGGGTTGCAACATCTCAGATTTAATATCGTATAAAATTTAACAAATTAATTAAAGTAATGCTACCTTTTATACATTTTCTATGGCCTAATCTATATGGTATTTTTCTATAGTCTTTTTCATTAAACATATTTAGTACTATTTTTAACCATTACGTTCTTCGACATATAACCCACTATAATATAATTATTAAAATTTTACAATGTTATTTACCATCAAAGAACATCATGTATAAATATAGTCATTAGTTTTAAGTAATATACAACTGTGTTTTCTTTCTCTGTTCATGCCTGGCGCCCAATATGGTATTTTTGATTTTTTATTGTTAATTAGTTTTTCTCCAGTGAAATACCTTATCCACGACTGCTCTCCGATGAAAAGCTGCCGTTCGCAGTGGTAGTGTTTTAAAAAACGTTATATGTTTGTTATATAAAAGGGGGAGCATCAATTTTTATTGTCTTTTCAATAAAAACGACTTCAAATCAGTGGCGGACCAAGGGGGGGGGGGCGGAAGGGGCGGTCCGCCCCGGGCCCCGTCTTTTAGGGGGCCTCCGAATCTTAATAAGTAATTTTTTATTCAACTGGCAAACAAGGCCAATATGTGTTTGCAAATCATATGTATATGCCAACTATAAACAGTATAAATGGAAGCAGATATTTACTTAATTATCAATTATCAGGCCCCAGTAATTGTCAATGGCACTTTCTATTTAGGAAATTAAATCAAGGGGTAATTTTCTTTGTTTAAAATATCGAATAATTATTATTTTTTATATATTTTGAGACTGTTTTATCTTTTAATTTATTTTTCAATGGTTTCATTATTTATTTTTACTGAATAAACATTTTAAATTACAACCAATGCACAGCATAACTTGTATTCTAGCTTCATTACTGATGATGAGCAGTGAAGTCTAGTATAACGGGGGCCACGGGCCTGAGACAGCGAAGGGGCCCCTCGGATCTTGGAGGACTTACAAAATCGCGATATTTTGAGGCGGTATTTCCCTGGAAGCATTTTTAAGAAAAAAAAATATTTAAATTTTTGGACGGAAAAAACTACCTGTCAAAAAAATTTGTACAGCCTGAAACTCAAATTTAGTTATTATCACAGCCCCTGTGACATAAAGATAAGACATGTGGCTATCTATTTCAAAAATTAAATTGTTCAAATGTCATATAATAATGGCGGTAGCTGTCATGGAATTGAGCGATTAAAAAATTATCATAAATATTTTTTTTTCAGATGGAAACCCACTTTTTTTTATTTCACTAGGGAAGAGGTTTTCCAATTCGTTGTTTTAACTAGACATATTCCTATACCTAAAATAAATCGTTTTTAAGTTATTTAAGATTTAGTTTGAAAACGTATATTTTTCTTGATTTTATCTACCTTCCTTTGACATTAAGTGTCAGTCAGACAATTTATTTCCATCTGTCAGAAAATGAATTATTTGTATTTCCTATATTATAACTACTACTGCTTAAAAGTTTAAAAAGTGTATTTATATAAATATATCTCGTATTTTCTCTCTCGTACTTTAGTAATATGTAATAGTTGAGATTTTAATAATACCGTACGATCGAAAAAAAAAACAGCGCAAAGTTAGCTTGGAAATGATGATCGATAATATACTGTCATAGGCTACTGGTTAAAATCAAGAAAAATATACAGGGCTTTAAAGCTAAAACTTAAATAACTTAAAAACGATTTACTTTAGGTACAGGAACATGTATGGTCAAAAAGTATCAAATTTTAAAAACGAAAGTAACGAAAGCCTTTTCACGAGTGAAATAAAAAAAGTGGATTTCCATTTGAAAAAAAAAGATTTATGATAATTTTTTAATCTCTCAATTCCATGACAGCTGCGGCCATTATTATATGACATTCGGACAATTTAATTTAGATAGCCACATTCATGTCTTCTCTTTATGGTACAGTGGCTGTGGCAATCACACTAAATTTGACGTTTAGGCTATATACATATTTTTGACAGGCAGTTTTTTACCTGGAAAAATTATAAATATTTTTTTTTTCAAAAACGGTTAACGTTAGGTATAGAGTGTTTAATATCATAATTCATAAAGTTTTACAGAGAATTTAAGTATGTAATAACAAATGGGGTCACCCATTTAAAATAAGAAAGTTGCTGTCAACTTCCGGTACTTCCGAAAGTGCCGCCATATTGAAAATATTTTTAATTGATAGATCTCATTGTGAAACAATGATATGCACAAAATCTCATATCTAGATATTGTAGACGCAGGCTCAGCTTGGGACACCCTGTATAAATACTTGAATTTTGTCAACCATTATACATACGTCATTCAATTTTTGAAAAATGTGCATTAGAAGTATATCATTATCTAAACAGACTGGGGGCCACATTTAGCTTCGCCGCCCCGGGCCCCCGACAGGCAGTTTTCGTTCTTTATTCTCCAATTTTGTTTATCACTTGTTTATTTATCAATAATAACAACTGATAACACCATAACAACTAACTACCCATAATTCTATGTTCTATGCTTCCAGGAAGGAGTTGTCAACCTAGTTTTTGGCGCGAAATTTAAATAATTCTTACAGTTACTTATCTTTAAAGTTATTATGCAGTTTTCTTTTGTTTACGACACGTTCCGGAAATCCCAAAAAAGTGGAAAAAAACACTCACGAATAGTTGTTTTTTTTTTATTAAAATGTGATTAAACAAATACTTCAAACTTTCTGAGTTGCTTAAAGAGACTCTAAGAACAACCCTTTAAAAAATTTTCACAAATCAGCTATTATTAGTGAAAATATGAATAAGATTATGATTATTGTCACGATTTTTTTCTTTCACGATTTTTTTCTTTCTGCGTACTAATATGAATAAGTTTGTAAAGATCTGAAAATTTCTGGGTTAAGGAATGTTTGCCCGGTTTTTTTATTATCAGAAAATATGACAAAATTCAACAAATTCTAAAATGTGATAGCTGTTGATTCTATCTTTTAAATGAACTTTAAATCATCAAAAAATATTAAATTTTAGCCGTTATTAAACAATTTGTCCTATCAATCAATGATACGCTTATGAAAACTATCTCCGGAACGTTAAGACTTGGAGAGAAAATTCAGGGATCATCGAATATCTCAATAACTACTAATTCTACGTAAAATATGACAAGGGATTTTGTAGATAATTACCTAAGCTTTACTTTTTATCCCAAGAAAAATTTTGTAAAATGCATTTTTTGCCAGATATTTGCGAAAAACTGATTTTTCGGCCATTTGGGTCATTTTTTCGGCCAAATTTTTTCGGCCGAGCAATTTGTTACAATATTTCCCCCCTCCCCAAAGAGTACACAATCCGCCTAAAAAGTTAAGGTCGAAGAATTACGCCTAGACATGGGTCTTTTCGTGTTGTTATTTCCCAAACCAAACCAAAATATCAGGATTAGTTCAGTATTTTGGAAAATATTAATAAATAATTTTAATAATACATACCATGTATACAGGGTGTCCCAGGCTGAGCGGGCATTAGAAGTTTCTAGAGAACTACATCATCTAGCTCGGAGATTTTTTGCATTTCATAGTTTCACAACGAGATCTATCGATTAAAAATATTTTCAATATGGCGGCACTTCCGGAAATACCGGATGTTGACAGCAACTTTCTTATTTTAAATGGGTGCCCCCATTTCTTATTACATACATTCTCTGTAATTTTTTTTATGAGTTTTAATATTAAACACTCTATATCTAACATTGAACGTTTTTGAACGAAAAAAACTGCCTGTCAGAACTATGTGTATAGCCTAAACGTGAAATTTAGGGATTACCACAGCCACTGTGCCATAAAGAGAAAACATGTGGCTATCTATTTCAAAAATTAAATTGTTCGAATGTCATATAATAATGGCCGCAGCTGTTATAGAATTGAGCGATTAAAAAATTATCATAAATCATTTTTTTCAAATGGAAACCCACTTTTTTTATTTCACTAGTGAAAAGGCTTTTCAATTCGTTACTTTTTCACTATACATGTTCCTATATCTAAATCGTTTTTAAGTTATTTAAGATTTAGTTTTAAAGAGCATATTTTTCTTGATTTTAACTAGTAGCATATGACTTTAAACGTCAAGTGATGTAAAATAATAGATCTGGCCATATCATATTGTGATGCTTTGTTCAAAAAGCAGCATCATTTCCGAGCCAACTTTGGGCTGTTTTTTTTTCGATCATACGGAATATTATTAATAATATCAACTATTATATAGATATCATTAAAGAGCGAAAATACGAGATATATTTTTATAAATACACCTTTTAAACTCTTAAGGGCTGGCAGTATTTTTAATTTAGGAAATTCAAATAATTCATTTTCTGACGGAGAGAAATAAATTGTCTGGTCGTTTGACACTTAATGTCAAAGGAAGCTAGATAAAATGAAGAAAAATATACGTTTTCAAATTAAATCTTAAATAACTTAAAAACGATTTACTTTAGCTATAGGAACGTGTATTTGTTAAAAAGTAACGAATTGAAAAACCTTTTCATTAGCGAAATAAAAAAGTGGGTTTGCATTTGAAAAACAAAAATGATTTATGATAATTTTTTAATTATTGCTCAATTCCATGACAGCTACCGCCATTATTATATGACATTTGAACAATTTAATTTTTGAACTGAATATGTCTTCTCTTTATGTCACAGTGGCTGTGGTAATCACTAAATTTAATTTTTAGGCTATACAATTTTTTTGATAGGTAGCTTTTTTCGTCCAAATATCTTAAATATTTTTTTCTCAAAAACGGTTAATGTTAGATATAGAGTGTTTAACATCAATATTCATAGAATTTTACAGAGAATTCAAATATGTAATAAAAATGGGGGCACCCATTTAAAATAAGAAAGTTGCTGTCAACTTCCGGTATTTCCGAAAGTGCCGCCATCGCCAGCTCTGTCACGTTGGAACCCGCTTTATAGTAAACTTTTCGATTTTTGGCTTATTATCAACTACAAACGATGCAATTGATTGTAGTAAATTCAATTTTTTTGTAGTACTAATAATTAGCCAGAAAAAGTAAACAATTGTGCGCAATGTAATAAAGAATAAAATTATTGTTTTGACAAATGTCTAAAAATCTTCAAAATCGTTTGTAGTTTTATGTAGTAGCAAAAAAACTCAACGAAAGTTTCTCGGAATTAGAGAATTATAGTAAAATTTGGAAATTAACATAGTTTGACATAATGTCTTTAACAATATTTTTTTTCTTTATTACATTGCGCACAATTGTTTACTTTTTCTGGCTAATTATTAGTATTACAAAAAAATTGAATTTACTACAATCAATTGCATCGTTTGTAGTTTGTATACAACTAAAGACATTATGTCAAACTATGTTAATTTCCAAATTTTGCTATAATTCTCTAATTCCGAGAAACTTTCATTGAGTTTTTTTGCTACTACATAAAACTACAAACGATTTTGAAGATTTTTAGACATTTGTTAAAACAATAATTTTATTCTTTATTACATTGCGCACAATTGTTTACTTTTTCTGGCTAATTATTGGTACATACTACAAAAAAATTGAATTTATTACAATCAATTGCATCGTTTATAGTTTGTATACAACTAAAAACATTATGTCAAACTATGTTAATTTCCAAATTTTACTATAATTCTCTAATTCTAATAAAGTCTAATCTACTAAAGTAATTATTAGTACTACAGAAAAATTGAATTTACTACAATCAATTGCATCGTTTGTAGTTGATAATAAGCCAAAAATCGAAAAGTTTCCTATAAAGCGGGTTCCAACGTGACAGAGCTGCCATCGCCATGTTGAAAATATTTTTAATCGATAGATCTCGTTGCAAAACAATGATGTGCAAAAAATCTCCGATCTAGATATTGTGGTTCTCTAGAAACTTCTAATGCACGCTCAGCCAGGGACACCCTGTATACACAAAGAAATACACGCAAATTTTGAGGGTTAAAATTTATGTAACTGACACAATTTTTTAAATAAGCAATTAATTAAACCAATTACCAAAAATGTTTTACATTTGATACAGGTCATACGGGCTACTATGAGGGACATGATAGTATTATAAATTATTCTACATTTACATTTACTACAATTTAATTATGTGATTTGATTGACCTGAATTTACCCATAGTTTGGTTGGCAGTTTGCTTTTTATATGCTTAATAGTAATTTAAAATAAAAAGAAAAAATATTACAAATTAATGTAAATTATTATATTTAGTACTTTTTTTTATTTCATAATAGTTCATTTTACTTCGCAATAAAAATAATTGTTCGTTTTTTTTAGGTAATTCCAGAAATTTGTTATGGTACATAAAAAAATTAAGTATATAATGTATACATTATTTGTTTATATAATATACACAAATAGTATTCGAATTAGTTTTAATTGAACACTAAATGGTGTAATTTAACAATAATTTATTTTAAATACTTAATGCTTTCAGCAGAGTACATTAAGATACATATTATACAATAAAATTATTGTCTTATTTAAATAGATTTAATTTGTTTTTAATTTTATTAAATATATAGAATGGTTCAAATTTCAAAACTTGAAATAAGTTACTTTTTAACAAATATACATTCACCGGCACGAAAAACAAGCACCTTAAAATTTTCATGTATTGTAAAATTTAATATATTTTGTTCTAATGGACCGATTTTGATAATTTTTAAGCAATTTGTAGTTTACTTATTTGTTTTTTTTTATTATTTACTTTTTAGTATCTCTTTCTAAATTAAAAATGAAATTTTCCACCTGTCAATTATACGAGGGAAAACAAAATGTTGATATTTTGGTGAAAGTTTGAAACACCCTGTGGAATATGTTAACAAAGCAAGGAACTTAAAAATAATTTTATCATCTAGGTACATCTTTTCTCGATAGTTTGTTGGCTAGATATTTTAAAAATATACCGGGTGTTGCATCGTCGGAAATCCCATGTAAATGTTAATGGGGTCAATTATTGCCTTCCCTAATTATTTTAGAGAATAATTCTATTTAGGTTTATTGAAGAGCACTAAAACCCACATTCAAAAGAATAACTTTAGATATTTTTGATTAGCTCGTTTACGAGTTACCGCCGATTTCTTTTTAAATATTTCTCCGTTCTTATGACCCTGTATTTACTTATGAGCACCAGTCAAGGTAAAAGATAACTGTCAAATGAAGTTGTCATTTCAAAAATTTACCAATTTAGTGCTTTATTATTATTGAAACTCATTCCTACATCGGAAATCTTAAAGATGTATTTATAAATACAAATTAATATGAATTAAAGTAAAATAAAGTAATCAATTACAAGGTTTAATTTAGATACTATTAAATGACAACTTCATTTGACGGTTCTTTTACCTTGACTGGTGCTCAAAAGTACAATATAGTACAAATACAGGGCCATAAGAAAGGAGAAATATTTAAAAGAAATCGGCGATAACTCCTAAACGGGCTAATCAGAAATATCTAAAGTTATTCTTTTGAATGAGGGTTTTAGTGCTCTTCAATAAACTTAAATAGAATTATTCTCTAAAATAATTTGAGAAGCCAATAATTGACCCCATTAAAATTTACATGGGATTTCCTATGTCCCGCTCGACGATGCAACACCTGGTATAGTTTAGTATACATTGCGCTTACCGTTTTCGATATACAGTGCATTTAAAAATGAACTGTTCCAGAATCATTTTAAGTATCTCACCCAAATTAAAATTTTCCTGTTTTCTATTTTAAGATAGTAAAAAGATATTTTAATGTAATTTTTCGCGAGGATGCCGATTTTTTATCTGAAATTTTTTTAAAACGTCAATTTTGACAGAATCAACACAAATCTTGATGATTTTTTAATAGAAACCCTCTCATATTTTAGCATCTTTCGGTAGACATGTTTTAGCTAATTTCAAAAATATACCGGGTGCGACTCAAAAGTGGCTCACCCCTATAACTTTTTTATTTTTTCAGATAAAAAAAACGAGATTTCGTATGTTAGTATATGACATAAAATAGGATTGATTGGTGTATTTAATTGTTTTTGGTCACTTCCTGTTTCACCGGAAATGACTACAACGTTTGATTATTAAATGGCACCCTCGGTATTTTTTTACTTTATTCGATAAAAAATAACATTCTGAATAGAATGACATATCATATGTCAACTTTTTTGACATTCTCGCTTAATAAAAAATTATATTTTAAAACTCAATCTAGAGTGCCATGGCTAAACACTAATTCTTCATCAAGAAGCCTTGGAAAAATAGATTTGATCGTCTAATGTTTTTAGTGGCTTGTCCTGGCCAGTTAGAAAGTTCTCAAGTCGTATTTTTAATCATAACTAAATTTTTTCAAATGGAACGAGGGTGGCTCATTAGCATATTTAAAAAAACATTCTTTTACGAATAATTTGATACCACACGCTTGGTATTTGAAGTCTACGATGGCTCTGAAGGGTCATGGTGTGTCTAAAATATTTTAAAATTGTCAGATACTATCTGGAATTTGCCAGATACTATCTGACAATTTCCAGATACTATCTGACAATTGCCAGATACTATCTGGAAATTGCCAGATACTATCTGGAAATTGCCAGACAGTACTGGAAATAATTTCGAATTTCTACTTGGGTAGGTAATTTTATTTAATTCGTGTATATCTCTTGTACGGAAGTTGTTGTTATAACAATTAGTTTCAGTTAGGTTAGTTATCAGTTTATCGCTAAGAAAGATAAAACATTTGCATTTAACTATCTTAAGAATATTTTAAAATATAGAATAATGTAATAAAAAACAAAGACAAAGGCTACCGACTCAGCCTCAACACATTGGTCGCTTAAGCCGGTCCCTTTGAGTTTGCCGGTATAGTCTTTGAGGCGGTTTTTTTACCGTACAACGCATTTTATTGGTTGAAAAAATAGTACAGGGGAAAAGCTTACCATTTTAAGTTTGTATTTTAAACCACAAGCAGTATCTTTATAAATGTCATCGTTTTGCGTGTTATACAAAGTAGTGATTTGGTGTTAGCAATATAAGGTAGGTAAATTTCCTTAGTAAAACTTAAATTGCATGTAATATTAAGAAAGGATCTTTTGACTTGAGTCAGATATTGATATAAAGTCTAATTTAAATAGGCATATTATACTGAAAGGTTTTTTTCTACTGAAGAGGTTTTGCTAGTGAAAAGAAACACATGGTGTGTAAGTTTAGAGGAAGCTTATGTATACCTAGCTAATTCAAAAATAGTTTCATTTTTTACGCATGGGCGAAATTCTAAGTTTATTTTCTATTAACAGTTAAAATTAATTGTTAATAGTAATTATATTGCTATATATATTATTATACAAATTATTATTGCTATTATATTATTATACAAAGATGTATGTTTAAAAATAACCACTCTAGCAATTGCTATATAATTAATTGATAAAAATCAATGATTATCAGTCGGTGTGATAATCGCTGTAAAAATATACAATTTTTTATGTCGTGTTTTATACATAAGATTTTGTAATTTTTAGTATGGACAAAATGGAGAGCCTTAAAGAATTTTTACGAGAACGGGAAATACCGGAAGAAGTAATAAATCAAATTGAAAAAGAAAAGGTAAGTTTTTATGTAATAAAATTTAACATCTTGGACTAATCTATTTTTTAATTTAATAATCTATTTTTCTTTAATTTCCCTGAAGTAAACTGAATAATTATATTTAAACAAGGTAAAATATAAGCACTAAAAACATGAAGGTATCAGATCATTCATTGGGGCAACATTGAAATCTTCTAGTAGATATACCTGAAAAATATAAAAAAAGGTACCTAACAAAATATTTTAGCTTGGATAAAAAAAATGTAAAAGAATACAGGGTGATTCACGGTCGATGGTAGGTAAGACACAAGGGTAAGACGTTATACTTATAGGATCGTCCTGAAAATGTGGTTGGTTAATTGATTGCCCCCGATCTCTCAATCTAAAATATTTTCCGCTGTGCGACGTTACCGCTTCTTTAAAAAAGTAGCATCGTCTTTGATATTTTATATGAGACACTATAATTTTTATTCGTAATTCTGATTCTCCTTAAAATGCTACTCAGTATAGCATATTACTCGTATAGCACACCCTATATCCAAATTAGGTAGTTTCTGAGATATTGAGAGCCTAAAAATGATATATTTTATTTTAAAACTCCTGTCGTTTGAAAACCAGAAGGGCTAGAGGAAAACGGTTACCACTTTCCTAACTTAAACTTTCAAGGCCATTCTAATGATGTATACATTGTAGTGCCATGATAGTACTATATTTTGGCATCACCGCTAGTACTCAAACATAATTAAAGGGATCTTGAAAAGTTAATAGTGATAATCGTTTTCCTCTAGCCCTTATAGTTTTCGAACAAAAGGCCGTTAAAAGTAAAATATGGTTTTTTGACTCGCAGTATCTTAAAAAGTCGGTACTAATGGATAACGCGGAATTTAAATGAAATTTGGTGCACCATTCAAGAGCGATGCGATGCCGCTTTACTATGTCATAGAGACGGTCCCAAGGAAGAAATTGTACAATGGATCCGATATTTGACAGAACAGCCGATAACAGCTGTCATGATATGTCATGATAGTGTGTATTGTATTGTGTATTATTAGTTGCCTATGGTAAACTTATAAAAATAACAGCTGAGAATTTTTGATTTAATTATTTTGTCAATTTTAAACGTGAAAAAGGTATTTTTAAAGTTTTTAGAGCTATAGAGTGTATAAGTACGTTCATTTTGTGTTGTGTATTGTGACTAAGTACCTACGATATTGTTTATTAATTATTTTAAAGCAAAATATGGAAATACGTACTCTAAAAAGAATGCCTGCAAAAGGTGATGCTGGGAACTGCTGTTCTTAAAAATGCATTATCCGAGTATTTAATACAATTTATACAGTTAATTTTCTATACTGCATACATATAAGGTGTTTAAATAAATAAACTAAATAATGAACATGTAATGAACGTTTTGCATTCGGCAACCAAAAATGCACGTGCGTGTATTATTGGTTGCCGGATAAGGACTAAAATAACCATGACCAGGACTACAATGACGTCACAAAGCGAGGAGTTTTCGCATGCACCTGGCAGACACTTTTGGCTGAATTAGCAGTCCTATTAGGTTAACTGTTCTTGGTGAGACGATGAACGCGGCTAGGAATTTTCCAGACAAATCTGGATTGTCTGTTTCTCTCATATATAAGCCGACGCCCGAAGCCTGAAGAGGAGAGAGAAAAACAACCGGTCGACGCGTACAGTTACAATCGCCGTGCTAAATTCAAAATAAATTCCTTTTAGATAAATAGTTAGATAAATTGTAAATAAGTTATAAATAGTCCTTTAAGTCTTTTTAATCGTTATTGTTTGTTACTTAGTATAAGTAAATTGTGTTTAAATAAATTGTGACTTTCTATCCACACGGAACCGGCGAAAAACGTAACACTATTATAATTTTTAATTTTTGGTGTCCGAATTTATTAAACGTAAGAAGTAACACAATTAAAAAAAATTCTTGAGTTCATTCTTAAAATTCTTGCTTTTTCTATTGCAGATCGATGCTTCTACCATCGCAGTTGTCCACCCAGACGAACTAGCAAGCTTTTTTCCAAAGTTCGGTGATCGTATTGCGATACAACATTTTTGTAAAAACATCAATAAGACGAGTAAGAGAAAAAAAGGACTGGTGGAAAGGTTGCGTGAAAAAATGATGCAGGGAAAAAAACAAAAGGGCAATAAAAATAATTCCTCTTCTAACTCAAGTAGTGACGACGAGAAGGACAAATCTCCTAAGTTTCAAAAAAATGTTAAAACTACAAGAAAAATTGAAATTGGTTGGATGTGCGATGGAAAACAAGTGAGAGCGCGAGGAGGAGGTGGTACTAGAAGAGTTACTATTTCAAAAACGGCAAGAAAAAGTGATATTTTAAAACTTGCAAAAGATATGTTTTTTCCAAATAATGTTTCAAGTAAAGGTGAAGAAAAAAATTTTGATTTTGACATAAAGGATTATCATCTCAAGGATGTGGACGAGACGTATACAATTGAGGAAATTTTTGAAATGACTAAATTGTGTCGTCTAAGATTTTATTTAGCAAGCATAAAGAGGTCAATTTCCAATAATACTGTCAACGGCACTTCTTCGCTTTCCCCAGTGTCGCCTCGATCACCAAACCACCAAGGAAATACTGAAGTAGTACCGAGAATACCACTTAACAGCTCAGCTCCGGAAGCAACTATTACAAGTGGGGATTGGGAAAGAATGCAAAATACTCAGACTGTCATAATACCATCAGTTGCTGAAGAGAATTCTTTCGAGGGTGAGGATAAATTATCAAATTCCCCAGATATTAGGCCAAGTTCGGAACGGTACGTAGACCTAATAACTGAAATTTTTGATATCGATGACGAACAGCCTGGAGATGAGGAAGTTAGTAAAGGTTACATTCATAATATTATTCTCCACCGAGGACAGGTGCTTAATGAACTTATAGATGCTTTTAAATTACTAGAGCTGTCTGAATCTATAAAAATTAACATAGAGATGTATATGCCAAATGGACAAAAAGAAGCCGGATTGGATATGGGAGGTGTGTTTAGAGATGCGCTTTCTGAATTTTGGGAGTCCTTTTACGATTCCTGCACCAATGGAACCACATTAAAAGTACCTATAATTCGCGAAGATTACAACGAGGAAAAATGGACAGCAATTGCAAAAATAATTATTGTTGGTTGGAAACATGTAAACTATTTTCCTATAAAACTGGCCCCTGTCTTTATGGAGAGTTGTATTTTCGAAAATTTTACTTCAGACCTTATAGACGACTTTTTAAAAATGGTGAGTGAACCAGACAGAAATACATTAGAAGCAGCATTAAAAGATTTTAGTGACGTGGATAGGAATGACCTTATTGAGGTATGCAGCAATTTAGATTGTAAACGACTTCCTACAATGGAAAACATTAAAGATTTGGTACGCGATCTGGCTCACAAGGAAATAATTCAACAGCCTAAATATATTATTGATTGCTGGCAACCGCTTCTAAAGGGATTAATCGAATTTGACACATTACTAAATATTTACCAAAAACGCGAAGCAACGCCAAAAAATATTTTAAATATGTTAATAACTGTTAATGAACAGTTAACTGCAGAAGAAAACAAGATATTTTTGTTTTTAAAAAGATATATCAGAGAGTCAGAAAAAGCTAAGCTAGAGCGGCTTTTAAGGTTTTGTACAGGAGCCGACTGTTTAACAGAAAACATAATATCTGTACAATTTAATACCAATACGGCAGTATACAGAAGTCCTTCAGCACATACATGCAGCTGCATTTTGGAGCTACCGACAAGTTATGAGAATTTTGCTGAATTTCGAACTGAGATGAATTATGTTCTCTCATCGAATTATTGGGTAATGGACTATGCCTAATTTTACGCAAGTAGAATTGTTTTTTTTTATTTATATATTTCAAGAAGCTAGAAAATAGTAAGCATCCTAATTTCAAATGTATGGACTATTCATTTTCTTATAAATTTTTGGTTTCGTTCAATGGTTCTTAAATGTATCTTTTTGTAAATAAAACGTTCGCATTTCCGTTTTTTATTTTTTTTTCTAATCGATATTACTTATACTTATTACATACCTATATAAAAGATAGTTTGCAAATTCTCTACAATTCTTACTTATTCAATAACTATGAGGCATATTGTACCTAAGTTTTAGTCTTGTAGTTGGTTTGTGAGATTAGAGATTGGCGTTTAACAAAATGTCTAGTTTAAAACTCTCGTTGTTTCGCAATTAATTATTGCCTCATCAGGACAATTTTAGTTTCACTTCTCTATGTCCAGTTAAACTAAAATTGCCTTGATGAAGCATTAATAAATTGCGAAACGTCGACAGTTTTAAACTAGAGTTTTTGTTAAACGCCGATCACTAATCCCACAAACCAATAAACATTGGATCGAAAAAAAATTGTAAGATACTAAGTTTTAATAATTTTATCTGAGTCATTTATGAATTCATTTTTAAAGTTGCAGCGCCATAAAGATTTAAGGAGACCGTAAACCAGGGTGACTATCATCCACATATTACATTCAAGTTTCAACAGTCTTTCGGAATGTATAGCTGGAGACTTCGAAAATGATTTACATATAAGAAGGATAGATATATATATATATATATATATAGATATATATATATATATATATATATATATATATATATATATATATATACTATATATATATATATTATATATATATATATATATATATATATATATATATATATATATATATATATATATATATATATATATATATCCTTATAACCGCCTGCTATATATATATATATATATATATATATATATATATATATATATATATATATATATATATATATATATATATATATATATATATATATGCTATATATATATATTGATATATATATATATATATATATATATATATATATATATATATATATATATATATATATATATATATATATATATATATATATATATATATATATATATATATATATATATGCATATCATGGATTTATATGTGTATCTGTATCAAGGCTTTATGGAGCAAAAATCTTTGTTCTTGGCCCCTCATTTAAAAAAAATGGGTGGCCATTTTTACCCCAAGAGTCGAGGTCATTATGGTCACTAATTTAATGCTCATTTAAATCATTGTAACTCTCTTATATGAGGTTACTATGGCCGCCGCTAATTAAAAAAACATATATTTATCCACTATAAATTGGTGGTAGGAAAGTAATTAAGCGTTTTTACATTATAGTACATTTAAAAGGCCTAGTCAGTAGAGTTGTATGTATAACTTACTGTTATTTATTATATCTTAAATGTTAAAATTACCATATATCTTTATAATCCGAACATTTGGTAATCCGAACACACCTTAGCAATAATTAGTTCGGATTATCAAGGTTGTACAGTATTGCTCTCCCGCGCTGGTCGGCAGTGACGGCAGTGACTAAGGGTTCAAACTAGATCACTCCCGAAGGCGCCTCGGCTCTTTCTTACCTGTGGGCTTCTCCCTCCAGTATTTTATTTGTGGCCATAGTTACCACGAAAATTGCAAAATTAGTAGGGGTGAATATGGCCACGATTTATCTCAATACTGGAAAAAGTTTTAAACAAAACTTAAAACTGCTTAAGTAGTAAAACACTATGTTACATCTAAAAAAATAAATATAATTTCTTCAGCGATAAAAATTCCGGCGTGACGAGCAAAGTTATAGGTATAAGCTGTGGTTATAGCCTAATTATTATGTCATTGACGTGTTTTTCCTTTAGGGACTACGAAAAGCAAGTCAAATGCTATATAGATAAAAAAGCTTTAATTCTATATTTTTAGATATAATATTATTGGTTTTACTAAAATATTCAATTTTTAACGACACGAATTTTTAAAAACTTTTTGATTTTTGGCCATTTTCACCTCTAGGAGCCAGAGTCACCCCGATTTACGGAACTAACCTTAATTTAACATCTGGTAACATTAAAAATCTGAAATAATAATTTTGTCATATTAGCAAGCAAAAATTTAATAATTAAAACATTTTCCAAATGATGCGGACTTTTTGAAAAACACTGTATATATAACGCAGATAATGTTTGTAATATCGTATGATCCAAAAAAAACGTCCTCAAAGTTGGCCTTGCACAATTATTGATATATGTCAGGTTTCATATAATCATATGCAATTCACCAGCGTGCAGGCCAACTTTGAGGACTTGTTTTTTGGATCAGTCTGCATGTTTAAAACTTTACAACCAATCATTAAAATGAGCATTATGAAATTTTATTACAGTTTACAAAGTTCTATTTTCTTAATGTTAACCGTTTTTTTATTAACCAATAGTTTTCCCTACATCACATTTATTAATACATTTTTTGTCAGTTATCTATAAGCAAGAGCATTTTTATTTCATTTCTTAAAATTAGGTAAACGTCTATATTTTTATAAGGGTCACTGGTCAAGTTAACACATTTTTCCTCTAAAATTATAGTACACAACTCATATATATCGCTGTCACAGGGTAAATGTAAAAAATAGCATTCGCTTTTACAAGCGTTTAAACCTTCTGGATCATTTATAGGATTTAGATAGTTTCTTGTATTATACAAATGCGGCACCTGGTACATTATCCAAGGTTTTCCTGGCGGGCAATTGGTATTTCTCTGATAACTTATCCTATGACTATTCCATTCTAAAGCTACTTCATCAAGCTCATCCTTAAAAAATATATATGTTATGATATCATTTAAGCTAAACTTTTTTACACAATAAACAAAAACAAATTGCCGTAAAAGGGAATTTGCATGTTCTTTATTTTAACAAATCGATAGTTATGTCAAGAACTAAATTTGCTAGTAAAATTATTATACAGGGTGGCCCATCGAAAACGTTCCGCAAGGTATAACAGCCAGGCTATTTTTTTTCAAAAAATCCAAAAACACGTCAATTTTGTTTGTAAGGGGGACAACTTTTGGCCTATAAGTGATTGGAAAATCTTCAACCCTCTAAGCGGGGGTGTCATCCCCCAACTTTTTTCAAATGGGAAGGGGCGTCAAGTGGCGCCGCAATGAAAAGGGCTTTCTATTCTCTATATTTTCCCGCTTCGTTTTTAAAAATCGGTCGAGTCATTTTGAAAATATGAAGGATTGGAATTTGAAAAGTACTTTCTGCAAAAAACGCATAAATTGAATTAATTAAAAAAAACTTAACTTATTAATGAAGCAAATGCTGAAAATGTTGCCCGTCAACCTCCATACAGTAATACAAACAATTTTCAAACCGTTCTCGAACAGTCTGAAGAACTTGCGGGGTCACTTCGCGACAAACATCAATAATTCGTCTTCGCAGGTCTTCTAATAAGGCGAGTGGAGTGCTATATACTTTACTTTTTATCTCTCCCCAAAAAAAAAGTCTAAAGGAGTCAAGTCGGATGACCGGGGAGGCCACTCAATTGCACCCTTTCGTCCTATCCACCGACCGGGAAAGTTATTGTTCAAAAAATTGCGCCTCATTTTGAGAGCAATGTGGAGTGCACCGTCTTGTTGAAATATTAGTTCCGCTTCAACGTATCCAGGATTGTTCTCTATGATGTCAGTTAGGGCTGGGTCGATGGTATTTTCCACTAAATCCAAGTACATATCATCTGTTGGATTTCCAGGAAGAAAAAAAGGATCCACAATAGAATTTCCAAAAATACCAACCCACACGTTCAATTTCTGAGGGTTTTGTGTGTGCACCTCGTGAAAAACCCTGGGGTTGTCCTCAGCCCAGTACCGACAGTTTGCCGATTAACTACACCGTTCAAAAAGAAAGTACACTTATCCGAAAAACACACATTAAATAGGAAATTATTATTATATAACTTGGCCCAATACGAATACCTCTATAGCTTCATTTACTACAGGATTTTCGCTCTGATTCTTTTTATTCATAACGAAACCAGTTTTTGCTAACTCGCGAACAATTTTGCCATAAACCTGTTTGTCAGGATGGCGTTCATTGAATATCTGCGCAACCCGATTGCCACATTCATTATTTTTAAAATTTAGTTCGATCATTTCTACTTTTTCTGCAAGTGAGTACACCATAATTGTTAAAAAGTTTAACGATATTGAGAAGAACTTCAACGCACAAGTCACAGAACAGCTATCTAGCAACTACCTAGAAATAATAAGAAAAAACAGCAAATTGGTTGAAGGAATTTATCCTTATCATTTATTCTGATAAATGTTTAAATAAACTTTTCAAATTTCAATCCTTCATATTTTCTCAATGACTCGACCGATTTTCAAAAACGAAGCGGGAAAGTATAGAGAATAGAAAGCCATTTTCATTGCAGTACCACTTGAACCCCCTTTCCCTTTGAAAAAATTGGGGGATGACACCTCCGCTTAGAGGGTTGAAGATTTTGCAATAATTTTTGGGGCAAAAGTTGTCCCCCTCACAAACAAAATTGACGTGTTTTTGAATTTTCTGAAAAAAAAATTACCCTGGCCGTTATGCCTTGCGGAACGTTTTCGATGGGCCACCCTGTATGATGTGCCTTTAAAAACCAGGCATCTAATGAACTGTATTATAAGTACATACCTACTTACTTGTATAATTTTCATGAAGCAGAACTGGATTAGCGAACGATCGATAAAATCACCGTCATAGATATTGTTATCTGTCATCATGTTAAAAAAATTAATCCAAAACTGAGAATTATGTTTCCTCAATATACACCACCACGCTTCTATTCTTTGATTAGCAGTACTCCTTCCGTACAAAAATGGAGTTGATAAAGTTTCTCTACAATACTGTTCTTGTAGAAATGATTGCATTTTTTCAATATGGCCATTTTCAGTACCCCTGTCTGCCCTAATACATCGAGGAAAGCCTTGTAACTTACTTATTGTGTCGTAATAGTAGGATGCAATTACCTTGGGATTGCTGTTTGTTCTGGCAGCTCGTAGCCAAAGAACATATCTAGAAAAGCCATCTATGCATGCATTGATACATATACCGTAAGGTTTTAACTTGTCATACGAATCCAAGTGCCATAAAAAATTCGGGCCTTCATTCGAATATTGTCTTCGACGCAACCTACGTCTTTTTCGGAACTCTACGCCAACAGGATCGATTAACTTTAAAGCTAAACGAACAGTTTCGCGTTTGACTATGAAACCTTCATGAATACATTTTAAGTGCATCCAGCGGTATCCATGAAGCTGGCCTGACATTTTTGTTTCTTCGTTAATGTAAGCAACAATAGTGTTCAAATCGGTATAGCGTTTTCTTCTATACCACCCATTTTTTCTTAATATGCGCTTCAAAGTTGAAGAACTTATAGAGCAACCATCATTCTGTCGAAGTATGGCCAACATTTCGAAATGGTTCAGTCCCAAATTAAAATAAATCTGTATTTTATCTTCTAAATTCATTTTTCGCAGCAATCACCTGTACGATATAAGTAAATAGTGAACTTGGATATTAGTAAGACTTTAACTTACGTTATAATGGGTAATATACACATGTACATACGAACACTACCGAGAATAAAATGAACTACTTCCAGATTGTCTCGTAAAAACTCTCTCTGGAAATAGCCACCTAGTATCTGGAAATTGCCAGATAGTATCTGGTAATTTCCAGATAGTATTTGGAAAATGCGCCAGAAAATATCTGGAAATTGTCAGATAGTATCTGGAAATTGTCAGATAGTGTCTGGAAATTGTTAGATAGTATCTGGAAATTGTCAGATAGTATCTGGAAATTGCCAGATACTATCTGGAAATTATAAAATATTTTAGACACACCATGACCCTTCAGAGCCATCGTAGAAGTCAAATTTTCGTTACGAATCGCAAGTTCTAATTCAAATAAACCATATGCAAAAATGTCAAAAGTTGACAAATGATGTGTAATTCTATTCACAGTGACATTTTCTATCGAATAAAGTAAAAAAATATCGGGGGTGCCATTTAAAAATCAAAAGTTATAGGGGTGAGCCACTTTTTAGACGCACCCGGTATAGTTTAGTATATATTGCGCTTACCGTTTTCGATATACAGTACATTTAAAAGTGCAATTAAAAACAAATTAGATGGTTCGTCGGATCTGTCAAAATTGACGTTTTAAAAAATTTTGAGATAGAAAATCGGCATCATCGCAAAAAAATACATTAAAATATCTTTTTACTATCTTATAATAGGAAATAGGAAAATTTAAAATTAGGTGAGACACTTAAAATGATTCTGAAATATTTCATTTTTAATTGCACTGTATATCAAAAACGGTAAGCGCAAAGTATACTAAACTATATATTTTTGAAATTAGCTAAAATATGTCTACCGGAAGGTGCTAAAATATGTAGGGGTTTCCATTTAAAAAAAAAATCAAGATGGCGTCGTATCACAAAAAATTACATTAGAAAATCCTTCTACTATCTTTAAATACGAAACAGAAAAATTATAAATTGAGTGAGACATTTAAAATGATGTCCCTGTACAGGGTGGGTCAAATTGGACGCTTTTAAAGAGAAACACCCTTTTCTATAGGAGATAGAGGAAAACTAACATCGGTGTCTGGAGCTCAATTTTTTTCAAAAATATGATGGGAAAACCGCAGATCGATATCTGTTACCGTTTCGGAGTTACAAGTTTTTAAAAAATGTGCATTTTTAACAAATTGCTGTAACTTATTTGCTTGCTTCTACTATCTTTAAATACGAAACAGAAAAATTATAAATTGAGTGAGACACTTAAAATGATGTCCCTGTACAGGGTGGGTCAAATTGGACGCTTTTAAATAGAAACACCCTTTTCTATAGGAGATAGAGGAAAACTAACATCGGTGTCTGGAGCTCAATTTTCATCAAAAACATGATGGTGAGAACCGCACATCGATATCTGTTACCGTTATTTTTTGCTATGGAAAATTTTGTATTTCTATGAAAACATTTCCAATGCACCTTTTTACGTAGAATTTAATGGTTTAAGTATATTTTTTTTAATTAATAATTTAAGAGTTATCAACAAAAAAAATGATTTTTTATTTGGGACACCCTGTATATTTTTAATTAACTGAAAAGAACTTAAAATTACCTTTTCAAAAATATAGCACACTCGATATCTACATATATAAAATGCTAATGTTTATCTGTGTCGTCTCTACTGAAGTAACGAGTTGCTCTAGAAAGTTGCTTTTTTTTACTAAAAGACAGCTAATTGGCTCTTCTAAAAACTATCGTCGCCGTTTTTTGTTTTTCATTTAATTAAAAAAAATAAAAAGTATTTTTTTTCCTGATGTCATGGCGGATGCGCCCGGCTACAACTAGTTTTGTTGTGATTCCCTTCGAAATACAGAATTTTTAAAAGTTCGCCACTTTTAACTAGTAGGCTTTGGATTTGGACCCCTTATTGATGATATGCCCCTAATGTAATTCGAAAACATATTTTTCCAGCAAGACGAGGCACCACCTCAGAACGCTGAAGTTATCAGCAAATTTTTGCAGCCAATTTCAAAAATAATTGAATAGCTAACCAAGATCCCAGCCGTTGGCTGTCGAGGCCGCCGGACTTAGTGCCTATGGATTTAATCCTATGGATATTTTTGCGGAAGAATAAAGGTTCTTATTTTTAAATTGCCTGTATAATCTAGACAAGAATTAGAAATAGTTATCAGTTATGCGAGGGTATATTTCACCCCCACTGAGTTAGTGAATTCTACGAGAAATGTCCAAAAACGGCCCCGTCTGTCCATAACAGATATCGGTTGATATGTCGAACACCTGTAGCAAAATCTGATAGCTTGGTTTGTTACTTATTTTTATTGTTATTAGATATAGTTTAAATGTTTTGATGTTAGTTAAATATAGTTTAAATTGTTATAAAATTCTGCATCTCTCATTGCAAATATTATTTTCGTTTTAATTGCTACTCATAGCTAGAATTTTTTTGCATTACAGCCGGCGCCGTTCAAAGCCTACTTATTTAAAGTGGGTGAATTTTATAAACTGTCTATCTCGAAGAGGAATCGAGCAAAATATCAAGTGTGTTATATTTTTGGAAAGGTAATTTTAAATTATTTGAAATGAATTAAAAATATACAGGGTGTCCCATATAAAAAATCAAATTTTCTGTTGATAATTCTTAAATTATTAATTTTAAAAAAATTATAAATAAACCATTAAATTCTACGTAAAAAGTTGCTTTGAAAATATTTTAATAAAAATACAAAATTTTCTATAACAGAAAAGTATAGCGGTTTGTTAAAAATACACATTTTTGAAAAACACCCCGTAACTCCGAAACGGTAACAGATATCGATATGCGGTTTTCACCATCATGTTTTTGACAAAAATTGAGCTCCAGACACCGATATTAGTTTTCGTCTATCTCCTATAGAAAAGGGTGTTTCCCTTTAAAAGCGTCCAATTTGGCCCACCCTGTACATGTTCCAAAAACCTTCAATCTTTGTTCTAAGAAGGCTTCATCAAGCTATCAAAACTGCCTCAATTGTCTTCTAGAATTCTAAAACGAATTAATAGATCATGTAGGGTTTAAAACAGAGTTGGAGAAAATCATGATTTTTAAAAAAAAAATCAAAAAAATCAGATTTTTCTTTATTTAAATAAGATTTTTTTAATTTAATTCAGGTTTTATGATTTTTATTCAAAACAATATTTAAATCGGATTTCCAAACAATTAGGACTTATTTCCAATTAAAGTTCTATCCTAAATGGCTAAATCTTTATAACTCTGCCCGATACCGATAACGTTCACAATTCTACGGCCTGTTGTTATTTTTCCACATCCCCCGGTCACCAATATAATATATTCCGAATAAAAAGTCCCTCCCCATACAGCACGTCCAAATGAAATTACGTTTCTACAAGGGAGACACATGAGAAACAAAATATGTTAAAGTGAACCTAAGTGTTCATCTAGTTCTAACATATACATATGAGATACACGCAGGTTTATATTGATAGAATTGTGTGATACAGTGTTTACTAGTTGTATACCGTATGCACTCAAGATTCTAAAGAGTTTTTTGTAACGTAACAAATAATTATTAAAATGATAAAATCTGACGTCGGTATATGAGACATACAATGTTTAAGTCATATGTATGTGTGATACTTCGTGTCATAGTTGTGCCTATAGTACACACCTTGTACAAATGTGACGTATACACATAATATAAATATCTATATAGACACTTTGTAATAGTGTATTGTTGTGTCTACATTCTAGCATGAAATGAAGGTGTGCGCACGCGCGGATAGCCTCAGCGTAGATACACCGACCAAGTGTATCTTATGTGTCCTCTCTCCTTTCTCCTTTCTAGGAGTGGTATGTGTTAGCAGCCATTATTGTTTTATCATTCGGAAGCTCTATATAAATGTTCTGTTTGTGTGTAGTTTAAAAGAGATTTTAAGGTAAGCACAAGTTTTTAATTACCTTGTTACACCTTCCTAAGAGTATTATTAATATTATAGCAGCGACTCTTCCCTTACTCGATACCTAATTTACCAAATTATGACTCCAATGAATGAAAACTCCAAATATTCTCGTATAATGATAAAGAGGTTAGCTCTGCAATATAATTTTTTTTAATATGGAAATAATAAAAATCTAAATGGACCAGAGAAAGAAAGATTTAAACACTTCAAAGAACTTCTTACACTGATATTCGGTAAGTTATTGATGGATCAATATACAGATATGTTTAATATTCAATAATCAGTTTCATATAAAATTTAAGGGTAAGATTGTTAATCTGGAAATAAAATACAACGAAATCCAACAGAGTGCTCGTTGAATGAGTATGGTAACAAACCAACTGCTTGGAGGGAAAAGAGGAGAAAAAAATGACTAAACGAGGTGCACCAAATCGTGGCGATATACCAGTGTTTACCATTTTAGTATATTGTTATACTAGGTACTTATATTTTTAATACATTTTGATACAAATTCTGTTCTTTTACAGTGTTTTCTTACTTCTGGATTCTGCAGTGTAAATAATTATTATTATTGTGTTATTTGCGCTATTGCGTTTCATGATATAAAGAAATATAAGAATTTTATTTTTTAACCACTTAATCCATTTTATGGAAGAAAAATGGTACATTTAATACAAAACAAAAATGGAACAATTTTAAGGCTACTTCTCTTGAACTTACGATCGAGATACTTTTGGAAAATACAAAGTTTTGCCTTCCTAATTTCCTAATATACTTGCTTATACATAACTTTTAACACAAATCCCTGCGTTTAGCGGTATAATGGATTCACACGAAATTACTTCAAAAATCGTTCCAACATTTAAATTGATGAATAAATATTTTTATATAGTATTATAACATTTACAATTATTTTTCTATATATTAGCTGTTATATCTGTTATAGAAATATTTTTTATAGTTTTCTAAGACACATTTTTATAACTTTTTAAGTTATTTTTTGATTTATTATAAAGTTTCAATAATTTTTTTTTATTTAATTCACATGATTAAAATTAAAAAAATCACTTGATTTAAATCACGATTTAAATCATAATTTAAATCATTTGATTTAAATCATGCCAACCCTGGTTCAAAATAAATTTAAAATCTGGACCAAATAAACTTAGACACCTTAGACTTATAAGTTCTAGAAACTTCATTCCTATACATATTAAATATGACGAAATGTCAACTACTAAAGCTATCAGTGTCCTACTTATACACGGAAATTTTTTAACAAGTATCTAATGTTTTTTAATCGCTTAACTGACATACATATTAACAAGAATAAAGAACTTACTTAGCAAATACCATTTCAATGGCTTTTTTTCTTTGTGTTATAATCATGCAGCCCAGTTTAAAACAAATTATAGATAAATTATCAGGTAAGTATGTAAACGTGCTTTAATTACAAAATATTTCATTTATTTGCGTTAGATCCGAAGATAATTATTTAATTTATTATAAGCTTATAGTACAGGATCCGGCTGCAGGATTATTACGCTCATCATACTTTTAATTAAAACCTAATTTTTACGTATATTTATGAATAGGGGAATACACTTTTAACAGCGTGCTAATCAAAAAGTTGCCAAATATGTTTAATTAACAATAATAATAACTGATTTTGGAAACGACACGACGCTCATAATTTTTTTTAGTACTTTATATGTCAAATTAACTACAGGGTTGTTCACCACATACGACACGGAGTATTGTAGCTAAACGAATATATTTTTACAAATTGTAAGTTTTGGGTTCGTTGAAGGACAATTAGAGCTACAATTTAAAAATATTTATACATACAGAGTGTCCCAAATAAATAAAAAATATCAAAGTTGTATTTTTTTAAATAGAACGCCCTGTATATTATTACATTTTTAGTTTCTATGATTAAGATAAAGGTAAATTTGATTAAGGTTTATTACCCTTAAACCTTACCGTTTTTGGAATATTTTCAATTTTGTGAAATTGCAGTAAAAATTTTAAGGCTTCATTTCTCCAAGGGTATCAGTTTTTAATACTAAATATTTACTAAAGTTTAATTATTGATTAGTTATTGTGTTGCAATAATAAAAATAATACTACCTCATACAGAGTGTCCCAAATAAATAAAAAATATCAAAGTGGTATTTTTTTAAAAGGAACACCCTGTATATTATTACATTTTTAGTTTCTATGATTAAGATAAGGGTAAATTTGATTAAGGTTTATTACCCTTAAACCTTACCGTTTTTGAAATATTTTCAATTTTGTGAAATTGCAGTAAAAATTGTAAAGCTTCATTCTTCATTTCTCCAAGGGTATCAAAGTTTTTAATACTAAATATTTACTGAAGTTTAATTATTGATTAGTTATTGTGTTGCAATAATAAAAATAATACTACCTCATACAGAGTGTCTAAAAATTTATTTTAAATAATTTCTAGCTTTAAACGGCAATAACTTGTTTAATTTAAATAGAACACTATGTATATTTTAGGAGACTCAAATGCAAAATTTAATTGTCCAGCAAATTGTATTATACCATTTTTACCTATCCATTCAAGTTTTCGTAGAAAATGCATTTTCTTATAATTTAGACCTATATATATATATATATATATATATATATATATATATATATATATATATATATATATATATATATATATATATATATATATATAACGATAATATTACCAGCCTATAGGTATACAAAAATAAAACTATTTAAATCTTTATAAAAGAGTATACCATTAATTAAATATATCACCATTATTTCCGCCAAAATGTTAATTAATTACATATTTAATTGTGTTAATTAATAAATTAGTCTAAATAAATGTAGATTTGGCATCAGAAATCTTTATAATAATAAGTTATGAAAATGAACGTCTCTGTTGTTATAAATAAGCATCCGTCAAAATATGAAATAATATTTTTAAGGTGTTACTTTTTACCACACTGTCTAATACACATACAAAATTATGTTTTTTAGTATTTGGAGCAATTATTATTAATCAACGCAAACAGTCAATTAATGTAGTTTGAATACTGGAATCATATTAATTCGTCCTCTTTTACAAATATTTAAACAATTTTTTTTATTTTTTAATGACATAAACGAACTATATCGACAATATTAGTACCTGTACCCTTTAAAAATTTGTTACATCTTTATAAATAATCAAAAATGTCAATATTCCATGGGTATATTGATAATTGAGGTCTAAATTAGAAGAAAATGCATTTTCGACGAAAACCTGAAGACATAGATATAATACAATTTGATAGACAATTAAATTGTGCATCTGATTCTCATAAAATATACAGGGTGTTCCATTGCCGTTTATAGCTAGTTATTATTTAAAATAAATTTTTAGACACTCTGTATAAAGTAGTATAATTTTTATTATTGCAACACAACATTTAATAAATATAAATACTTCAGTACAATATTTGGTTTTAAAAACTTACATACGCCTGGAGAAATAAAACATTAAAATTATTACTGTATTTTGACAAAAACCTAAATATTTCAAAAACGATAATATTAAAATGCGGTAAACCTTAATCAAATTTACCTTTATTTTAATCGTAGAATCAAAAATGTAATAATATACAAGGTGTTCGATTTAAAACAATACAACTTTGATTTTTTTTATTTGGGCCATTCTGTATCTTATAAAAATATTTTTAAATTGTAATTCCAGTAGTCCTTCAACGAACCCAAAACTTACAATTTGCAAAAATCTAAGAGTTTAGCTACAATACTCCGCGTCGTATGTGGTGAACAACCCTGTATATTTTTATTCTACGCCTGATGTTCTAACCCAAGAAGCATTTTTGGACACATTTTAGGTAATGTTTCTAATAGTTGTGACTGTTTCTTGACACAAAATGGAAACGGTATGCTACAAATGGTAAACATTTTTGAAACTTATATACTTTATATGGCTTTTTTACATGTGTTGCCAATGTGGCGACACTAGCCGTTTCCTGAAATGTTTCGATACGGAATCAAAACTTTTAGAAGAAATGTTTCGAAACATTTTCATCAATTTGTGTCCAAGATGTTCCCGCTTTCAGCAGCCACTGTTTCTAAATGTAAAGAAACAAAATATAAAACTAAAATAGTCTATGTCTGTGTGTGGATTTCAAAATGAAAACAACCACCAACAATGTCGACCTCCGCCATAATTTTTTTCTCTTACAATCTTCGCTTTTAGATTTTCTCGCATAAAAAATGTCTGGCAAAAGTAAATCCATCGTATAATTTAATAATGTACTTTCATATTTTTAACGCTCCTTCTATATATCATTATTTGTTGCTATAAAATATTTTTGTTTGAAATATAGATTTTTATTTTTATTTCCTTTATTATGGTTCTGAAAATAAAAATATATAAATCAATGTAAGTAGAACGGGTTCTTGTGATTTTAAAAGTTCAACAGCCGATAAATACATATACTTTTAGTTAAAACCGCTATTTAGTCAACATGGCGGAATTTTAATTCAATATTTTATAAAATTGACATGGAGTTGGACACAAATCATCTACATTATATCATATTTGTGTCTAAAAAGAGAGAAACTCGTGTTTCGAAAATGAATCGACAATTAAATGCAAAAACTGTAGAACAAAATCCAAACCATATAGTAAGCTTATGTTCTCATATTTGACAGAATATCAAATAAATTATGGAAACTTTTCAGGCACAAAACGGGTACGAAATCTGTAAATGTGAGCCACATCTGATTCTTAAAAGTTGAGAAAAAAAGTAGTGAAACCATATTTTGGTAAAATGTTTCGAAACAAAAAGCGATTTATGTTACAAAACATATTATGTATCAAAAAGGCGACGAAACTGTTTCGCAATGTTTTTCAGTAGAAAGTTTGTTTCGATTTTGTGTCTAAAAATGCTACTTGAAAAAGTTTCCCGAAGCAAATATTGTTTTTTCCGTTAGGAACCACAGGATATGTTGACACTTTGATTTTGACGCTAAGTTGATCGGATGAAAAATCAGACTTTCATTCCCAGTATTCATTTACTCCGAGTATTCATTTACCCCGTGCATACACCGCGTTAAGGAAAATGGAAACACATGTTTGGGGTAAAGGAAAATATGTTTCCTTTTACCTCAAGTCAGTAGAGGGGTGTCGCATATACGATAAATCGTGAGATCTCACGATTTATCGTATTCAGAAATATTATATTTATCTGAGTTACTGAACTAAAAAGTTAAGTTCCTATTCATGAACTTACCCCATAGTCACCTCAATTGCTATTCATAGCGAAAACCAAGCTGTTTTTATTTACCCCAATGTGATGGGCAAATTAAAAAATAGATAGGGTATGGGCTAAATGGAAACGCATTAAAACAATCCTTATCTCTACTTCAACAAAAATTGTCATGTTTTTATGTATATTTTCACATACCAACCAGAGAAGGAACCCGCCATCCATAGGAAAACTTATAATTTTATTTTATACCTTATCTAGATAATTTTAAAATAAAGCGTGCAAAAATCTTTTCATTTACCCCGATTGAAAATGACACAATAAAAAATGGTAGACTAATAGGAAACGTTTTATATTTGCAAAATATTTAAGATAGCATATATTTACCGGTATTATCTTAGATAATGAATACAGACACAAATTATTAGGCAAGGTAAACAATAAAGATAAGAGGTGATAAATTGATAGCTTTCTACGTACTGATGAACACAAGTTTTAACTTTATTTGCTAAAAATAATGAAATGGCGATCTGTACAATGCTTTTTTTACCACACAGTACCTATACAGTTATTGAATGTAATGTCACCCTCCGAATGAATGAATGTTATTTTATTTATCATTTTAAGTTTCAAGAATGAATTAAGTACATGAAAAGCAAATATAGCAGCAATATAGCTGAATCATTCTTTCGTCGTTGATTGATGTTTAATATGTTCACCAGAGACCAGAGATTACATTTACATTTTTCATAACGCCCTAAATATTCTGACATTCTTTTAGGGAAACATTTTTAGGTCAGAACTGTTGAAAGAGAAAAGTCCATATATCGCTGACGCCGTTTTTTTCATCATACGGTACCTATTTTTTCGTATAAATTATGACATACATAAAGAAAAACAATCAATTTTTTGTTTCATTTTTATTAATTCAAATGTAGCGCGCGATTCGTCGGTTCGTTTAATGTTAAACCGCCATGTATGTTTAGTAGAAACATGACCGAAGGGAATGTGTACAGGTCAGGTCGTTAAATCGCTGTTTTTTGTCTAAAAAATACCTTCAAATTGTTTAACTGTTTTTGCTTTCATTTAAAACTTCTAGAACTTTGATTGGTAAGTCAAATTGTGATATATCTAGTAACAAATACACTGATTACATGGCGCTATTTGTTATAGGGTTCCCAACTTGGGCATCGGCGATTCCGGGACAATTATTTTTAAGCTTTTAAATAATTGAAACAAGACATTAAATATTAGAAAATAAAATAAATTATGTGTGTAGTAAACATTTTTTAGTTTCCAGGTCCCGGCCAAGGCAAAACTTCCGCCGGGACACACTTTCTGATTCCTGGTTAATCCCGGCCAAACCGGGACGGTTGGGAACCCTAATTTGTTAACGTTTCTGCAGGTCATATTCCGAAATTTAGTTATTTTCGATCGTGAATTATGAGGTTATACTTTAATTTGTTCGAAGGGGGTCAGATTAATCGCTTAGTATAGCCGAGATTGATCATCGAATGATCATCGAATGAATCAATCTCACCCCGTGAACAATCTCACCCTGCGAGTCAATTGTGGTAAAACAAGAAAGAACTGTTTCTATTTCTTTCTTGTTTTTTTTACATCGCAGCAATAATCATTTTTCATTAATCATTCTCACCCGCACCAAACAATCTCACCCCAAATACTAAAGAATCCTATAAAATTTAAACCATGACTTTAAAATAGACAGGGGTTAAATTAATCAGTTTCTATGTAGGTATACGCTTATTCAATGCATTAAATAAAACGTGATCAATCACACCCCACACGTAGTATGAGATTGTTCAGGACATTTTGTTCGTTTCAGGCCTTTAATATATTTTTCCAAAATTTCTGATTATTTGGTGTTGTTCCCATCACTAACATCTACCGAAAAAACTTATTTACAAAAATAAAATTTTACACAAATACCAAATCTCGGTTAAAATTTTTTCTTATGATCAATTTCACCCCAAACGACGGTACCTATATTATTTTTCTGTTGAGAGCCGAATGAACCGGAATATCGGAAAGACCGAAATAACAGTTTTGGTTGCGGTGCCAGTGAGCATATACCTCAGGATACCGTCGCGTCATACTGTATTAAAAAATGTAAATAGAAAGTTCTCCTGCCCTGTAACGTTAAGTAAATACAGTATTTTAAGGGATAAATTATATTTCTCAATTCTCAAAATATGTCGTCATCTATCCGTTACTGTTATAACGTTATTGATCTAACTTAAGATTCCCATTGTTTATGTTCACATTTCCGGCATATTCTTGATTTCTTGTCCAACATTCCCTTTGCTTATGAAAAATGGAAAAAAAGTACTAAATCTGCTGATCTTAATAATAGAGTAGACGCTATTAAATATCGGCCTGTGTTTTACCGACATTTTAATTTATATAATATATATCCATGGAGTGATCCATGAGTAAGATGCTTTAGGTACTTGAATTTTAGATGTACTAAAAAAAAGACTAAATTATTAGACCAAACTAGACTAGCAATGCCTTAGACATACATCAAAATAAATAATATTGCATGTTCCTGACCGTATTATACCGAGTGATCGAAAAAAAAACGGCGTCCCGTTGGCTTGGAAATGAACATCTATTATATTCCCCACATAATTTTACATATAAAATGACAGCAATCTTCATTTCATAGCCATCGCTGACGCAGTTTTTTTTCGATCATATACGGTACCTAGAGTAGGAGAATGCAATCAGCTCTGCACAAAAACCGTATACCGAAATCGTTTTATACAGGTTTTTTGATTTTCATATTATCATAAATCTATTTTTTTGTATCGATTGAAACTGGTTTTCCGGTATCGAATGAAACCGGTCTTTCGGGACCGATTTAAACCGGTCTTCCGGTATCGGTACCGAAACCGGTATATCGGTCTTGTGATAGAAGATACCGATACCGGAATATTTCAAATGTATCGGTCCTGGTACCGGTATACTGGAAGACCGAACATGCCTAGTCTAAAGGTGTGTTCCCAACTCTTAGTCGTACTGAATCAGCCGTCGTTACTGAAAGACGAAAAATACGCTTGTGTTCATACGTTTCATCATGCTTAGTTGATATTTTGTTTTTATATTTATTTTATAGTTTTTTGAAAACTGTTGCACTCGTAAACATAAAATGTCCATAAAATTATAACCAGCTGTTCGAGAAGTATGTCAACAACTGGCATATGAGATGCAAAATATTCTGATGTATTAAAAACAACGAAAATGCCATAAATAGCTATACTAGTGAAACTATATTGAACGAATTCATTTTGGAAATCAATTCTTTCAATATTTCCTCAAAACTTGAAAATCTGGACGGAAAAATTCTCACACTTCTTCTTACGTTCGTTATTCGTTGAGTAACATTGAATCAGTTAGTCCTAGGGTTGCCAGACATCCGAGATTCCTGGGAAAATCCTGGATTAACGTAAGTTGTCCCGGACGCGTATTGGCATTGTCTCCTATGGTATAACGCAGCCTTAGAAAAATATATGCCGAATCACGGAAGACAATGTACCACGATTTGCGAATAATAGGCTTGACATTCTCTTCTGCATTAGGACGTCACGCGCTGTATCTTAAAGCGGCTAAGTACAGTAGATATTGTCACAAATTATGTTCCCATTATGAGGGGCGATATCTACTATATAAAAATGCAATTTGCGTGATACCTTAAGCAGAAATGCTTCTTTCATTTATTATTTCATATTAATATACATATATAAAAATAACATGGTTAGTGACATTTGAGTGGCAATATCTACTATGTAAAAATGAAAAGTAAGTCTTCTGCTTTAATTTATTGCTTCGTAACAATACATACACAAAAAAAAGGATAGTGAGATAGTGAGGTGTGTTTTTTATTCACGTTGGCCGATAAGTTTCTCCTCTTTTTGGTTACCTGTTTGACTTCGTTTTTTGAGGGTCTACCTGACTGAATCCTCTTCGCCCCAGACGTAAATCCAGGTCGAATTTTACGTCAGGACTTGGATGTAGGTTGTACTCCAATTTGCCGTCCACGGTTGTAACAACATTTTTTCGCGATTTTCATTTGGCAAAAATATGATTGTACTCTGTAGTTGTGTAGCAGTGTTAACTGGCTAATCGGCCAACATGAATAAAAACACATCTAATGCAAAATTTCACCAACCATGTTTTTTTTATGTATTGTTACGAAGCAATAAATTAAAGCAGAAGATTTACATTTCATTTTTACATAGTAGATATTGCCACTCAAATGTCACTAACCATGTTTTATGACCATATTAATATGAAATAATAAATGAAAGAAGCACTACTGCTTAAGGCGTCACGTAAATTGCATTTTTTATAGTAGATATCGCCCATCATAATGGGAAAATAATTTGTGACAATATCTACTGCACTTAGCCGCTTTAAGATACAGCGCGTGGCGTCCTAATGCAGGAGAGAATGTCGAGCCTAGTATTCGCAAATCGTGGTACATTGTCTTCTGTGATTCGGCATACATTTTTCTAAGGCTGCGTCGTACCATAGGAGACAATGCCAATACGCGTCCCGGACCCCGAAAAATTATTAGCCCGTACGCTGACATAGAAATTTTTAGTCGACTGACTACTTAATTCCTTAGTTGCAAGTTTGTAACTAATGTTTTCTTTTGGAGCAGCGCTTACCGATATATATATATATATATATATATATATATATATATATATATATATATATATATATATATATATATATATATATATATATATATATATATATATATATATATATATATATGCATAATATATATATATATATCCGTGAGCGCAGCTATATATATATATACATATATAGTGAGGCATATCGATGCGATATATATATATGCTGGTGCGCTAATATATTTGATTGCAGCCGCGATGCATCCTACACGCACTGTTTTAAAACGGCGAATAGGTGCGCGTAGGCATACTGAAACATTTACCATCGCCTTTTTATTAAGCACCAGTTTATGTAATAGTAGTTATTAATTAGCATAGGCTTGGTGCATTTCAGTTGATTTCAACAAATTCCCACCGCAGCGAGTCAATGGCAAAAATCAGAAATTATCCCTATCTATTTCACGTCGCCGTCTTGTTGATCGCATAGAATAATATTGAAATCGTGGTTTTGTTATATTATGTATTTTAGTTTTTTGCTAGTGCAGTTATTGAGACAAAAAGAGATAAAACACTCAGGTACCAGGTTTGTGTGATGTAACGCTGTTTCGGGTAGTAAAAAATAAATGAAAAAGAATTCGAACTAGGCGTCGACGTCGTGCTGTCTTGTGACAATGTCAAATGTTAATAAAATTGCCGAAAAATGTTAACGCATAAAGGAGAGCGCAATTATGGCGTTGTTGGGAGCAATTACATTCAATAACTCAACTTTCCCGGATATTCAACTCTTGGGAAACAAAATTTTATAGCTTCATGGTAGCTTTCTCACACCGATTTGATCAAAAGCAAAAATGGTTTCAAGCAGTTCGACGAAACAAGTGAGTAAACAAAGTGCTCGTTACATAATCAAAAAATTAAAAAGACATATGGATACTATGAGAGGATAAAATATAATTTGCAATATTAATGGTATACTGTTTTTAATCAACTAGTGATTAAAGTACTTGCTATAAATAAATAAAGTCCATAAACTAATTTCGATTTTGAAAATAGCTACTGTCACTAGAAACTTGCCATGACGACATCAGCCCTCTTTGTTGCCATTTTATTGAAAAATTGCTCTTTATTCAAAATCTGAGCTAGATAGGTATAGGACACCCTAATATATTATATAGTTTGAAAGAGCATTTGAATCTGTTTCGATTTATTTAAAAAAATAGGTTGTCGTAGTTGAAATAAAAAAGTTTTTACGTAAAATAAATATTTAAAATAAATCATCAATTTTTGGTACCCCTGTATAAATTTAAGGCAGCAATACAATTTTTCAGTAAAGTTTATTTCTCTATCTTTAAACTCAGCACAAGAATTAATTCTAAAAAGTAATGTACAGGGTGTTGATCTTAGGTGTTGATAATCTATTCCATTGTAGCATGCATATTTAAATATCTTTAAATATCTCAAAAACCAAAGCTTGTAAATATATTAATATATAATAACCCTTATAATACATGTCATATTTTGTGTCCAAGGATCCAAATAAGAAATAAAATATCGGGTGTTCCATAAGAAAAAATATAATTTTGGTGTAAATCTTAGTTCTGACATACAATCAATTTTTGGTACCCCTGTATAAATTTAAGGCAGCAATACAATTTTTCAGTAAAGTTTATTTCTCTATCTTTAAACTCAGCACAAGAATTAATTCTAAAAAGTAATGTACAGGGTGTTGATCTTAGGTGTTGATAATCTATTCCATTGTAGCATGCATATTTAAATATCTTTAAATATCTCAAAAACCAAAGCTTGTAAATATATTAATATATAATAACCCTTATAATACATGTCATATTTTGTGTCCAAGGATCCAAATAAGAAATAAAATATCGGGTGTTCCATAAGAAAAAATATAATTTTGGTGTAAATCATAGTTCTGACATACCCTGTACATTTCAAAATAATTTTAAATTATACACATGGTCTTCCCACATATGCCCATAAAATATTTTGTTTCTACATATTTCCGTTTTCGTATAATCAACCGACGCGAATGAGTTGCGCCACCCTGTATATAGGTGTTCCATTTAAAAAAATATTCGCGATCCACTCACATTTTTTTGAGCCACCCTTTAGAAGTTCAAATATTTTCCTCAAATACATCCTAATACATACTCTATGTCTGGATTACAAAATTCATAAGTTTTTTTATTATTAGAACTACAGATGCCCGACGCACTATTGCCGGACCCTATAGAATCAAGGTTATTACATTGTTGGTGATAAATTAAATATTAGTATTGTGAACATTTTATTTCACCCGACTCTAGTTCGACATATGCTCAAAGAATTGTGATCCTAAACCGACCAATCAAATGTAAAGTTTCAGGCATCCGCGTCCGCTTCTCGCAAAAAATAAAAATTTTGTTTTTTAGGAAGCATCGCGCTGAACATCTAGGTGCGTGGCGAGGTGCGAGGCTCCAGTATGTTTTGACGCATAAATTTGTACATGTTTGATTCAGCATCGCCGGATGGCGAGGTGAATGGCGCGCATCGCATCGAGATGAAATGCCCGCACTATGTTTGTACGATAGTCGCGATGCATCCTACGCGCACCTATTCGCCGTTTTAAAACAGTGCGCGTAGGATGCATCGCGGCTAGCATCCTGGCGAGCAGCGCGGCCAGCATCTTGGCGAGCATCGCATCTAGATGCCTCACTATGTTTGCGCCCTAAGAATACATTATTAGTACATTGGTTACAAACCTGCAAGTAAACAAATAGATTAAAAATCCTGTCTCATACTATTCTAGGAAGCGTCAATCAAATGTTATAAAGTTCACAAATTAAAATAATATACACTCATGTTTAATATTATTCTCTTCATTACCACATTTTTCGATTTAGCTTCTTCGATTATATCAAATTGTTTGCTTTGAATTATGTTATTTTTTTAATTATACATACATAATTACCTTCGTTTATGTTGTTTGTGCTTGTGTCATTAAAACATGATTTTGACTATGATTTGTTTTAATTGAGTTCCGACACTATTCGCGCAAATGTGGAATAGGAAGGGAGTGGTGATGTGTCAGACCAGACTGAATATTGGATGTTTCTGTGAATATTTTCTATGAATTTTTGTAACGAAAGTGAAACTTCCGATGGGAGTAAAAATTCAAGGTCGTGACACGCCGCGGCCTTGACACTTCAAGGCCTTGACAGACGAGCTAGCGAGAAAAAAAGTGGTAAGGATAGCGTGATCGCGCAAACACCTAAAAATATTTAATTATTATATATAAAAATTTTATACCGCGAATTAGATGTGTTTAAAAAACCGCATCACCCACCGACTAAAACAGCGAACGGAGGCGTAATCGCGCCCGGAAAGTTCGCTGACATTGGCTCGCGTACAGCGGCTTTTAAGATGTAACGAGGAGAGTCGCATCATCGCGCTGTCCAGATATTTATATTTTTAGGGTATAGCGTAGGTTTTAGCGTTATCTATAAAGCTCGACCAATACACACATTGAATAATTGAAATCTAATTTAATTATTTGAATACATTTACTGAGAATTTTAATTTATTTAAGGAGATCTCAGTGATTTTTTTAAATAAAAACGTATTGCAATATTTTGAAGTGATGCGAATCAATATGATGAACATCAATGGAAGCGTCGCCACTGTAAAGAAGTCTAACTTTCTTATTATATAATATTATACATACTGAAGGAACTGCGATCAATACGCCCTTACAGCATAGCGCAGAGAAAAACAAACTTTATGTTGGCTTGATTTGATATCACAGATAATTTTAACATTAATTTTGGACAATGCTAAATATACTCGACAACTTTTTAGTGATAAAAAATATATATTACTATTATTAATAACAACGTAATAAATTATTTTCTGTCAGAGGTCACATGATATATTTCAATATAATGAATTAAAAAATTTAAATAATAGTAACATTCATAAACAATATAAAACAGACTTAAAAATATATTACATATTTTTAAGCCTATGTTATAAAACGTTAAATCTAATTTATATTTGCCTTGACTTAATCCCAGTTTTTTTAATCATGAAGTAAAGTTTTTCAGCACATTTGTAAAATTTATTCAAGGACTTTTAAAATAATATCAATCTTTCTGGGATTAGTTTCTGTGACATATTTTTATCTCATGGAAAATTTAATGATAAATCTCTGTATCAAATAAAAAATAAATTTTAAAAACATATAAAAATGGAACGGAATTTTTAATTATTGTAATTATTTTTTGTTTGTTTTATAATGTAGGTATCAAAATATAATTTATATGAAGAACATTTTATTAGATACGCCAAGTGGTTTGGAAATACTTAAAACAACAAAAATTATACTGTAACCTTTATATTTATAAAACTAGGTAAACTGCATTCGTACACATATGGTTCTAGCTTTGTTAAACATTATGCGACAAGTTATAGACTGTCTAAAATAGAAACCTAGTAATTTTCTAAATAAGTAACAGTAAATATCCATTGCCAATAATTCCTTACATGATTTTTTCAACATAACGTTAATGACACTTTATAGTTTGTTCAGATGTACTAGAAAAAAATGTTGAGCAATTTAATTGCATTGTAGTAAATATAATATTTTGGTGATTAAAAGTACCTAATCATACCGGTTTATAAATAGCTTACAATATAAAAACAACAGTGTTACATTAAAAAAAAACACATACCATCCTGGACACTTTATCAACGTGATCTGTATTTTAATGCATACGACAGAAATAAATATAAATGACCGGTTGACAGATAGAGAGACAAAATAAAGTGCGGCATACAGTGTTGCCGGTGCTTACATGTCTAGGAAAATGTGTGTAGGAAAAAATACACTATTTTTAAAACTTTAATGTACAGGGTGGCCCCTCTTATACGCCGCGTAGGCTCCGCGGAACTCCACGACAGTTTGTATTGAAATGGAATTTTGTGAGCATACGTAGGTAAATTCAGAGCAGTTTTTAAAAATATAGAGAGTTCTACAGGATGTTCCAAAAAAAAGTTACACATCAAAGTTGTCTTTTTTGTAATGGAACATCCAATATATTATTAATTCATTTTTGGAGTCTAGGAGAAAAATAAAGGTGCGGTTTATAAAGTAAGTATATGAGTTTTTTTAAAAATGAAGAACAATTTTGAAATTTCAATCAAAGCTACCTAATTTGGAATTTACCAGGTATAGCCTAATATGTAGTTAAAATAACTATTGTACTTTAAATCAAATCAAAACCTGGCCCAAAAAGTTATACAGGGTGAGTCAAACTTAATGTTGAACATTGGTCACCTGTAAAAGCAAGTTACTCCTTTAGTTTAAATGGAACACCCAGTATATTATTCCGATATTCAATGGGGAATTAATGTCTCTTCAAAATACTATTGAGGTTGCCCAGCCCTCAAACAAAGATTTTCCTATATATTTTCATTTTTATGATTTAGTGTGAGTAGATATTTATTATTTGATAAAATCTAGGGTGGCTGTGATATTTCTGACGTTACTTTAACGTAGCTGTCTAATTAGTTCATCTTTAGCAATTAGTAATCATTTTGTGTCAGATAAAACAAAAAAAAATCTCAGAAATTTTTCGAAAATGGAAACTTATCTTACATTAGAGAGCATTGATGTGATTCTATCAGTTTCATTCACCAATTAATAGAATACTTAAATGCTCCTGATTTTATCTAGTCTGAGCGTTTTTATGTGGATATGTTTAAGACAATGTTTACAAAACTCGACCAACTATTGTCAACAACATGAGAGAAATTATTGTGGCTGTTTTTCAAAGTAGAACTCCACGTAATGCCTTTTAATTTAACATGAAAAGATTTTTTGAAAAGAAAATAATTTTATGCAGTAAACAGGAAAGGAAGCATTTTGAGCAATTAATTTGATCTAGCTGATTTTTGTTACACAGTTATATATTTATATCTAGTTTTAATTCTGTGATAATTAAAATACAGGGTGGCCCATCGAAAACGTTCCGCAAGGCATAACAGCCAGGGTATTTTTTTTTTCAAAAAATCCAAAAACACGTCAATTTTGTTTGTGAGGGGGACAACTTTTGCCCCAAAAATGATTGCAAAATCTTCAACCTTCTAAGCGGGGGAGTCATCCCCCAACTTTTTTCAAATGGGAAGGGGGGTTAAGTGGCATCTCAATGAAAAGGGCTTTCTGTTCTGTATATTTCTCCACTTCGTTTTTAAAAATCGGTCGAGTCATTTTGAAAATATGAAAGATTGAAATTTGAAAAGTACTTTTTGCAAAAAACGCATAAATTGAATTAATTAAAAAAACTTATCTTATTAATGAAGCAAATGCTGAAAATGTTGCCCGTCAATCTCCATACAGTAAAACAAATTATTTTCAATCCGTTCTAGAACATTCTGAAGAACTTGCGGGGTCACTTCGCGACAAACATCAATAATTTGTCTTCGCAAGGTCTTCTAATGAGGCGGGTGGAGTGCTATACACTTTACTTTTTATATGTCCCCATAGAAAAAAGTCTAAAGGAGTCAAGTCGGGTGACCGGGGAGACCACTCAATTGCACCTCTTCGTTTTATCCACCGAACGGGAAAGTTATTGTTTAAATAATTACGCACATTTTGAGAGTAATGTGGAGGTGCCACCGTCTTGTTAAAATATTAGTTCTGCGTATTCAGGATTGTTCTCTATGATGTCAGTTAGGGCTGGGTCGATAGTATTTTCCAGTAAATCCAAGTACATATCACCTGTTAGATTTCTAGGAAGAAAAAAAGGACTCACAATAGCATTTCTAAAAATACCAGCCCACACTTTCAATTTCTGAGGGTTTTGTGTGTGCACCTCGTGAAAAACCCTGGGGTTGTCCTCAGCCCACTACCGACAGTTGTGCCGATTACCTACACCGTTCAAAAAGAAAGTACACTCTACCTAACCTGATCGTTCAACCTTCAAAAAATGCGTAAACATCTAGAAATAATAAGAAAAAACAGCAAATTGGTCGAAGGAATTTATCCTTATCATTTACTCTGATAAATGTTTAAATACACTTTTCAAATTTCAATCCTTCATATTTTCTCAATGACTCGACCGATTTTCAAAAACGAAGCGGGAAAGTATAGAGAATAGACAGCCCTTTTCATTGCGGTACCACTTGACCCCCATTTGAAAAAAAATTGGGTGATGACACCCCCGCTTAGAGGGTTGAAGATTTTGCAATCATTTTTGGGGCAAAAGTTGTCCCCCTCACAAACAAAATTTACGTGTTTTTAAATTTTCTGAAAAAAAAATACCCTGGCCCTTATGCCTTGCGGAACGTTTTCGATGGGCCACCCTGTATGTTTTAGACGTGTATCTTTTTATTACAGTATTTTACCCTACATCCTTCAATTTGTGTTAAATTAACACAGCCATCTAGATTTTGAGACCTCTTTTCATATTGAAAATATTTTTAATCGATAGATCTCTTTGTGAAACAATGACGTACAAAAAATCTCCGATTGAGGTATTATAGTTCTCTAGAAACGTCTAATGGCACGCTTAGCCTGGGACAACCCCATATGAACCGTATCCTGAACGCTCTGTATATATGACATGCCAACAAAGCATTTAATCTAAAATCCTCCTGATTAAAAATTGAAATTTAATGTCATAAACACACTAAATTTCAATTTCAATTTTTTCGTAGGAACGGAGTTTGAAAAAATTGATAATAATAATATGATTTATTGTGCCACGCTTATGCCTTCAATAATACCCAATTGTTTATATATTAATCAAGGATAATACTGATTTTTATTTTTTTGTTGTTGATTGCCCTATGTAAAAAAATGTGTAGTGTTTTGTAATAAGCGAATTGTGACAAATTGGCGAAGGTTATATTCAAATAGTTAGTTGTGTGTTATAGTATATCCGTAAAGGTACATTCAGGCTGAGAGCGTCGAGCGTCGCATCGCGTTTGCGTCGCGTCCGCGTGTTGAAATGGAATCAATTCACTTAACTTAAATTAGACCGTTCAGGCAGACAGCGTCGCGTTTGGCGTTGCGCTAGCGTCCGCTGAGCGTCGGGGTTCGAGTTCAATGGGGTGGACGCGACGCAAACGCGACGCGACGCTCGACGCTCTCAGCCTGAATGTACCTTTATAGTATGTATCTATAAATATTAGTGATAATCTTGTAGTCTGGTAAACTTTTTTCATGGTAACTATTTTTTTACCTAATGTTTTAAAAAAAACTCGCGTACTCACTATTCGTTACTAGGCAAAGATTCGTGGATCGATCCATGGAATTGAGCATTAACGTACAGTGAGTAAAGGGATTTTTATGTGTTAATATAAATCTATTATACAAAAATACAGTGAGAGCAGAGTTGAAATAAAATGATCGATCCACGAAGAGCTATTACTGTGCTTTAGAAAATCGAATAAACATACTACTGCATTTTTATTGAACGGCATATATTTTATGTAATCAATAAAAAGTAATTACTACTAAAATGCAATATAATAAATGGTTTTTATTAATAAAATATTAACCAATAAAATTTATTAACACAAAGGAATAATTTGTATGTAAGTGCATATATAAAATTTAACAAAGAGTTATAAAATCAATTCAAGAAAACTTAACAAGATAGTTATATTTATTAGACAAAATATAATTATTACATTTCTTTGAAAATGGGATAAGAAAACTTTTGTTTGAACTGTAGTTCTTCTCAGGTAACTGTTTTAATCGGAACACCATACATACTTAAAAAAATCAAAATTAGTATTTTTAAAAGCATAATACCTCAATAGGTAGGCTGGATTTAATTTAAATTAGAATATTATTATTTTGAATTATTTGGACAATTTATATTTAAACTGTTTTTTAGATGCTTCAGCGATGTACTCGTATGAAATAAAGTAAAATATGTTATATTTGGGGGCACGGCAGTGCCACCACCAAGTCGAGCACAGCCGTACCAGCTCTTTCTTGAAGGTATTAGCGGCACTTTTGACTTTTGACCACCCTGTAACTTCGTTGTGGATAAAGCAAGAATATTAATTTTTACTAAAAATGAGGACATACTATAGCGTGCTATAGCTATTACCAAAATATCTAGTAATTATACCTCATAGTTTATGAATTATCGCTTGTCAAATATCTTTAATTTCGACATTGACTCACTGACAGATCATCAGAATTCATTCTAAGCATTGATAAAAGAAAATAATCTTCTATTATTCTAAGGTACCGTATGATCGAAAAAAAATGGCGTCCAGATGGCTTGGAAATGACGATCAATGACATTTCCCAATAAAATTTTCATATAAAATGACAGCGATCTTCATTTCATAGCCATCGCTGACGCCGTTTTTTCTCGATCATGCGGTACTTCTAGATGTGTCACAAACTTCAAACTTTGAATTTTAGGTACTATTAAGCCCCTTGTACAAAATTCAAACAGCTGTCAATTTTAAATTTAGTACAACTCCCATTGGTTGTTTGAAACGTCAAACTGTGTCGCCAGCGACGTCGTTCTGAGAACGGGGCTTTAAGCTTATAATGGACAGAAAAAATGAAAAATCTCGAATTATCCTTATGGATTAAAAATTAGTTGTCTAGCCGCTACCCGTAGCTTAAGGTACGCGCACACTGACCAGAGCCGCACGCGCCGCATCGACCGAAGAACAATATTGTTTGTGTTACTTTCAATGAAGGTGCGCACACTAGCCAGGACCGCACGAATCGCATCGACGAAAATGGGGCCAGCATTGTTGGGCCAGAAAGGGCCAGAATGATTTTCGATAAATGCGGCTAGTGCTGCTGACGTCAAACGCAATTCCTTCGACTCTACGTAGCGTAGGTAGCCGAAGAGGAGATTAGAAATTCAATATGCTAAGAAAGTTCGCTAATTTTTGATGGCTCATATTGAAAATTTTTTAGTTCATCCTCAGTTAAATATGGAAATAATGTGGATTTTTGCAAATATTGTGAACCTATAACTTTCGATTCTTTCTCGTGATTTCTTCTTCTATTAGCAAGAAGCTTATAATGATTTCTTATTCGTTGTCATTCATTGTCGAGAAATATTAAAAAACACGCTTATCACCGCAGACAGGACTCTGGAAGCGACTGATGAGAAATTCGATTGGCAAATACCCGTATGCCCCTACTACACCCGTTTGCCCCTACTACACCCGTGTAGTAGGGGCAAAAAGAAACAAAATAGCGAATAATACGACGCGTTCGGTACGGCTCAGTGTGCGCGACAGGAAAAAAAAGTGCGATTCGTGCGGCGCGTGCGGCGAGTGCGGCGCGTGCGGCGAATGCGGCGCTGGTCAGTGTGCGCGTACCTTTACTCTCCAGTCCAAAAAAGATAGAAAACTAGAATTAATCGATTTGATCTGGACTTATTTTATTTGTATACAGGGTGATTCTTAACCTATACGCATAAAGTTGGGAAATTATTGCTGATGACAAATAATGACTAATAATGAAAAAAAAAGTAAAATATTTTTATTTACGGAGATATCAAACTATTTGAAATAAAAACAAAAAACGTAAATTCCATTAAATTGAATGTGCACTAAATATTTTTATTTACGGAGATACCAAACTATTTGAAATAAAAACAAAAAACGTAAATTCCATTAAATTATTAATTATTTAATTACATTAAATTGAATGTGCATTTACTGATAAAGTTGACAAATTTTTGTGAAAAAAAAACTCAAATGATTTCAGAATCTAAAAATATTTTACTGACATTTTTTTTCATTATTAGTCATTATTTGTCATCAGCAATAATTTCCCAAGTTTATGCGTATAGGTTAAAAATCACCCTGTATAATTGTAACAACAATAATTCAAAGATAGTGAATTAGTGCTACTCTAACTTCTTTAACTTCGACAGTGATTCGCTCACCGTCATCAAAATTCTAAGGTACTTCTAGAAGTTCTACTAGTCTTACAAAATTGAAACTTTGAATTTTCGGTACCTACTATTAAGAAAAGTGAATTTTAGGTACTATTAAGAAAACATCTTTGTTACTTTAAATGGAACACCCAGTATATTATTATATTTTTGGAAACTACTTTCATATCTCATAATTTTTCGCATATACTAACCTATACTTATCTCTTAAAGTTTTCAAGATAAAAAATAAAATATGTGTAAAATTGACAAAAATATGATTGTGAATAAGCATTGGTAAAATCATGAATTGAACATTTTTGAAATTTGGGTTAGAATGAAAGTGGTTTTATATATTTTTAATGGGATTTAATTTACTTATACAGGGTACGGCAATAATGCGTCGGGCATCTGTAGCTCCTAGAATAAAAAACTTGGGTATTTAGTTTAAGTGTAAGTGTAAACCTAAATAATGTACAAGGATGTATTTGAGGCAAATATTTGAACTTCTATAGGGTAGCTCAAAAAAGTGTGAGTAAATCGCTATGATTTTTTTAAATGGAACACCCTATATATTATTGCATTTTTGGCTTCCTTTCAGATCACTTTACATAATCCTAAGATATGAATAAATATATTTAGATAGTTTCAGAGATATTAATAAATAAATAAAAAATAAATATTTTTCAAGCTTCATTAAAAAAAATATATTACAAATACAATATTACAATAACTGCCTTGAAATCAAAACTATATTAGGTATTTATTTTAGATGGCCTATACTTAATTTTGATATAAATATTGTAATCTTAAATCATACAGGGTGTTCAAAATTCTACGCCAAACTTTCTAAAATATAAAATATGTTTTTTTTATTTTTTTAAATGGAACACCTTGTATATTATTTTTTTATTAGATGGAGAATTAAAAAATGAACATTTTTTGTATTTAACGTATTTCAAAAATTGTATTGGTTTCGCAGATACACACATTATTATTTCATATGGCTCTGTCAACGGTAAAATTCGAGAGAAAAATAATTGGGTGGCTGGCTTTACTTTGATAGAAATTTGCTATGGCATATGAAATATAAAACCGAGAATATCTGCAAAACCATTAAACATTTTGAAATACTCTAAATACAAAAAATGTTCATTTTTTAATTATCCATCTATTGAAAAAATAATATACAGGGTGTTCCATTTAAAAAAAAAACGAAGAAAAATTATTTTATATTTTAGAAAGTTTGACGTAAAATTTTGAACATTCTGTATGATATTTCGATTACCATATTTATAGCAAAGTAAATACAGATAATCTAAAGTAAATATCTCATATAGTTTTGATTTCAGAACAGTTCTTGTATTTTTATTTTTTTTAAGAAAGGCTGAAAAATATATATTTATTTATTAATATCTCTGAAACTATCGAAATATATTTACTCATATCTTAGGATTATGTAAAGTGATCTAAAAAGAAGCCAAAAATGCAATAATATACCGGGTGTTCCATTTAAAAAAAATAATCCCGATCCACTCATACTTTTTTGAGCCACTCTATAGAAGTTAAAATATTTTCCTCGATGCTCCCCCAATGTGTAATTGAGTTGGGAAATTAGTCATGACAACGCGACGCGACGTCTAAATCCCAAATTCGTCAAAAATAAAAAAAAAAATTGCCGCTGCACTAATGTGAATAACCGACTAATGTGCGGATATTGCCATCAACTTAGATTACAAAAAATAATAACAACTTGGGCCACTTTCAAGACCAGACGACTAGTCTATACTAATATACAAAATCCTTAAGTGACTGACATACTGATTAATCACGCGATCCTGCCCAAACCACTCAACGTAAGAAGCTCAATTTTGGCATACAGGTTGATTCTAGGGTGTAGAGGTTCGATAAGAAGGGCTTTTTCGAAATTCCAGTTCCAAGAGGGTGAAACCACCCCTCAAATATTACAATATTTTTTATTTAAAAAACGGCCAAGTATCCGAAAAAACGCTTAAACACGTATATGTTATTTTGTTTTATTACATATTTTAAGATTTTTTAAAAATGTATACAGGGTGTTTCGAAAAATCTGGTAATTGATTAATCACGATCCTGCTTAAAGCGCTTGACGTAAAAAGCTGATTTTTGGAAAACAGATTGACTTTAGGGTGTAGAGAGGTTCGATAAGAAGATTTTTCGAAACTCGAATCTCTAAGGAGGTGAAACTATCCCTCAAATATTAAAATATTTTTATTTAAAAACCGGTGAGTTTTTCGGAAAACTCTTAAACACGTATATTTTATTTTTGTTGTTTTGCTATTTTAAGATTTTTTATAAATTTATACAGGGTGTTTCATAAAATATGACCATTGAATCACGATTCTGCTTAAACTGCTTTGACGTTTAAAGCTGATTTTTGGTAAACGGATTGACTGTGGGGTGTGTGGTAGAGGTTCGATAAGGGAGGGGTTTCTAAATCTCAAATTCCAAGAGGGTAAACGCCCTCAAATATTACAATATTTGTTACTTAAAAACGGTTAGTCTTCCGGGAAAACGCTTGACAAGAATAATTTTATTTATTTTTTATATTATTTTGAATTTTTTAAAAAAGATACAGGATGCTCCAAAAGTTGGGTAATTTCTTAACCAAGATTCTGCTGTTTAAACGGCTTGACGTAAAAAGCTTATTTTTGGCAAACGGATTTTTCGAAAGTCAAATTCCACCCAGAGATAAAACTACCCCTCAAGTATTACCAAATTAAATAATAATATCGCCATATTGTTTTTTCTCATGCTGACATAAATGTGAGAAAATTTTATCCAGTTTTTATGTTAATGGAAATTTTGCTTTGCTTTATCATCACCATTACAAAATGATTAATTCGACGGGAACGAAGTCGTTGGTACACGCTATTAAATAAAATATTAAGGATGATACGATTTATTTTTTAATTTTAGTTTAGAGTTGTTATAACAATAATTGTCATGCATGTTATAATGTTCAAATAATGTTAAATTTAAATTCTAAATTAATAAAACAATTTTTTTTTTTAAACAGGTTTTTATTCTATCACGATACATTATTACATGTATTATGGCCTTTAAAAAAAAGTAGGGAGTTGGGAAAATTGCTTGTGCTCATTCAAACAGAAAAAGGAAATTGTAAAATAATTCTAATTTGTATTGCCTCCACTGGCTATAACTGCCTGTATACTTGTATACGTCCGTTCACACCGTCATTGAGGCTGCATATATCATATTGCGTTATATTTTTCCATTCTTCTTTAAGGACCAAGCGAAGTTATTTAATAAAGCTGGTTGGAACTTTTATTGTGGGTGTCGTCAAAAGTCATAATAGTTGCTAATTAAGCAATGATCAACACTGTCCCGCTTTTTCATTATGAGGATATGTCAACCCTGCTTGTATGTTGCTAAAATTTTATTGTTTATATCCAAAACTTCTTTTTAAAATTTAGATCGTTCTTTTCGAAAAATGACGTAACTCGAAACTCGAAACAGTGGGACGTAACTTTGAGGAATAGTAACAAAAATTTGTTCGACGTAACTCGAAACGACGTAACACGAAACGACATAAATTGAGGACTGCCTGTATAGAGAATACGTAACTGAACGAAGCAATACTGAT